>NW_011495014.1:327842-356912 GCF_000754665.1 Bison bison bison
ATCAAAGGCGGGTTACAAACATGATTATTAGCTTTCTAGTGATCAACTTCTTAGAAGAAAAGCTATCACAAACCAAGACAGTGTATTAAAAAGCAGAGACATTACTTTGCTGACAAATGTCCATCTAGTCAAAGCTATGTTTTTTTCAGTAGTCGTGTATGGATGTGAGAGTTGGACCATAAAAAAGGCTGAGTGCTGAAGAATTGATGCCTTTGAACTGGGATGTTGGAGAAGACCCTTAAGAGTCCCTTGGACTGTGAGGAGATTCAACCAGTCCATCCTAAAGGAAATCAATCCTGAATATTCACTGGAAGAACTGATGCTGAAGCTCCAATACTTTGGCCACCTGATGCAAAGAGCTGACTCATTAGAAAAGACCCTGATGCTGGGAAAGGTTGAAGGCAGGAGGAGAAGGGGATGACAGAGGATGAGATGCTTGGATGGCATCACCGACTCAATGGACACGAGTTTGATCAAGCTCCAGGAGATGGTGAAGGACAGGGAAGCCTGGCATGCCGCAGTCCATGCGGTTGCAAATAGTGGGACACAACTGAGCAACTGAACAACAACAAGGGATCAAGTCAGAAGGGTGAAGTTTACAAGGTCCAGGAAACAAAAGCAGAGTAATTTGCTCAGGGAATTTATGAATTCTCATTATTAAGAAATGAGACTAATTTCTCCTAGGAGTCCTCATGAGGAAGATGCTGTGTGACACAGAATATATAGATATGCTTATAATACCCACAGTGACAGATTTCATCAAGCTTCTGCCTATAATGATCCTTAACAGAAGTGGATGGCAACACACCAAATGTAATTCACAAAAGCATTTCTGAAGGGGGCCAGCTCAGTCTAAAAGCTCTGGATAAAGATGGCCTGAGTTCAAATGACAGTCCCACCACATAATCTTCTATAAGAACATAAACAAATAACTTGATGTTTCTGTACCTCAGTTTCTTCATCTGCCCCATAGGGTTTTGTGAGGAATAAAGGAATGAGTACATACTTGAATTTTAGCAAACACTCAATCCACATTAGCTATTTCCATGCACATCCCTGAATTTTGTCTCATCTAAACCTATAATAGGGCACTGAGCACGGCCAGTCCTGGGGGCTGTGGTCCTTGTCACATGATGAATACTTTTCAGCACGCCAAGAAGAAGGCAGCAGAGGTCTCAAGGTTCTACTACATAGGACAGTTTAAATCTACTTTCCTGGGATCCCCTCTAGGATCCTAAAAGAGACAACTTATTGCACAGAGTTGTTTATTTGCTTTTCACATTATCATTTAAATTGAGTGTAAACTATGGACTAGGCATGTTCATTCAATTTTTATAATAAGGCTCTTGTGTGTGTGTGTGTGTAAGTGCACGCTCAGTCATGTCTGACTCTTTGCAACCCCATGGACTGTAGCCTGCCAGGATCCTCTGTCCATGGAATTCTCCATGAAAGAATACTGGAGTGGGTTGCCTTTTCCTTCTCCAGGGGATCTTCCCCACCAGGGGACTGAACCTGCATCTCTTGTGTCTCCTGCACTGGCAGGCGGGTTCTTTATCAGCTGAGCCACCAGGGAAGCCCAATAAGGCTCTTATGTAGATCCAATCATCATCTGATCTTACAGATAAGGAAACAGGCACAGAGAAGGTAACTTATAACATATCACACACTCAATAAATGGCAGAACCAAGACTCCATCTGGTCCAGCAGACTGGCTCACGCCTACTCTCGACTGTGGCATTGTGTTATACCACATATTACATAGGTCAAAGTTACAAAACATCCATCACAAAATCAAGATGGCTTACTATGGAATAGCTTTACTTTCTGGCAAGATTTAAACCCCTTCTATGTAATAGAAACATTAATGTCATGTAAAGGAATGCTTATTCCATATGTATGCTTTCTGGGCTGATGGTGATGGGGTAACAGTTGGAGCGTGAGGTGGAGAGGGAACAGTTACTAATCACATCATGTCAAGATGAAGAGATATCAGAAAATGGCTCACAGAAATGTCCAGTTGCTCCAAGAGAAGACTGCTTCTATTGGTTCCACCTCTTATGACATGCTATGATGGCAAGTCTATACAAGAGCAAACAATATGGCATGACTTGTTCATGCAGCTTGGTCCACAGCAGATCTCCATATTCAGCCTTTCACATCACTTCTGCCAGACTTCTTCAAGAGGGGTTTAAAAATCTAACAGGGTCTGGGGAACACAGTGTCAAAGTCCAGGTGCACTTTGGTAGCTAGGTCTGAGTAATCTACATTTACAATGTGTCAAGCAAACAGAGGGTGTACAATTTGGATATAATGTACAATATGATAAAGGGGAAAAAGTTTACAATTTAAAGGGACTAGGAATGAACTAATGTACACATAGATACATGCCAAAACCATATATGCCAATCTATCCTATCAGACTTGCTTGTAAAAGTAAATTCCTTGGGAACAGAGGTGATTTTCTTCTTGTCCCTATAGACCTAGCATCAGTACAGTAAGTCTTCAATAACCGTTGATTAAACTGAATGGATCGGGGCATCCTGATGCTACTCCAGGTTGGGGAGTGGGGACGGGGAAATCATATCGTCATCCCCATACTCCCTATGTTCTAAAGCAAAAAGGAATATCTTCTCAAGCAAATGTAAAGGTGGCTACAAAAGTATTTTGAAAGACTAAAGTGGCATTGTTATTTTAAAATACACTCTACACCAACCACAATGAAATACCACAACACAGGTGTCAGATGACTATCATCAAAAAGACAACAAATACAAATGTTGGCAAGGATGTCTCTATATCCCTCCCTTGGACACTGTTGATGGGATTGTAAGTTGGTGCAAATGCTATGGAAAATGGTATGGAAGTTTCTCAAAAAATTAAAAGTAGAACTGCCACATGATCCAGCAGTTTCACTTTGGGTATTTACCTGAAGATAACTGGCCAAGACATAAGCACCAATGTTAATTGCAGCATTATATACAATAGCCAAGGTATGGAAGCAACCTGTATGAGACGAATGGATAAAGATGATGTGGGAAACATATGTAATGGAATAGTACTCAGCCACTAAAAAAAAAGTACTACCATTTTAGACAACATGGATAGATCTAGAGAATATTATGCTAAGTGAAATAAGTTACAGAGAGAAAGGCAAACCACCATATGAGTTCATTGATAACTGGAGTCTAAAAAAACAAAATGAAAAAGGACTCACAGACACAGAGAACACACGGGTGGTTGCCCAAGTGGAGGGGGATGGGGTGGGCAAAATAGGTGGAGGGGATTGAGAGATACAATCCACCAGTTATAAAAGTACGTAAGCCATGGGGGTGTAATATACAGCACAAGGAATATGGTCAATAATATTGCAATAACTTTGAACGGGGACAGATGGTCGCTGGATTTATCACGGTGATCATTTCCTAATGTATGCAAATACCAAATCACTAGGGAGTACACCAGAAACTAACATAGATTGCATGTCAATAGATTTCAGTTAAAAAACCCATAATTTACAGCAAGGCAAGTTTCACATACATGAGTTAGTTCTTCAACATAAAACTACAATTGTTTTAAAATTCTTCCTGAGGTTAAAAAAAGATACGACACAAACCAATGGAGAGTGCTTCTGTGATAATGTATATCATAGTCTTTCGTAGCATGTGAGGAACTCCTAGAAGAGGAAACAGCTATGGCACCATGGACTTTTTTTTCCCCAAACTTTGAACACCGTATCTGACAGATGGTTCTCCCAAAGATCTCAGCCATTGGATGAGTCACTACCTGAGAAGTACCCCACACAGCTTACTGTTGAAAGGATGATCCCAGGAATATACACAGTATCACCCATTCAGTCACTGACCAAGTCAGAAACCCCACTATTAAGAATCCATTCCTTAAGGATAATACCATCTATTTAGTTAAAAGAAATGAAAAGCCAACTGTCTTGAAGAGTAATACAAAACTCAAGAGTAATATAAAACCAGAACCTTCCTTAATGACAGTTGAAAGCAAGGCCTTTTAGGAAATTAAAAAAAATTTTTTTTAAATATAAGATTTAGGGAAGAAATGGGTGACAGCTTGCAGAGATCATATGTCTTGAATTTTCTTAATACACATTTAGTCATCAAAAATTCCGCATTAATATTTTATAAACTATCAAAATGCCTTCAAAACTTCAACAGACTAATATACAAGTTGTATTTTCCAGAACTGACTACTGCTCTTAGAAAAAGCATATATTTGTTGTTGTTAATTCATATATGTCCTATTTTTGGTTTGAAACATGTTCAGTGTCCTCAGGAGGCTAGGTATGGACCCAATACCTAGGAAAAGAAAGAAGAGTGCAGAAAAAACAGATCAGATCAGATCAGATCAGTCACTCAGTCGTGTCCGACTCTTTGAGACCCCAAGAATCGCAGCACGCCAGGCCTCCCTGTCCATCACCAACTCCCAGAGTTCACCCAGACTCACGTCCATCGAGTCGGTGATGCCATCCAGCCATCTCATCCTCTGTCGTCCCCTTTTCCTCCTGCCCCCAATCCCTCCCAGCATCAGAGTCTTTTCCAATGAGTCAACACTTTGCATGAGGTGGCCAAAGTACTGGAGTTTCAGCTTCAGCATCATTCCTTCCAAAGAACACCCAGGACTGATCTCCTTTAGAATGGACTGGTTGGATCTCCTTGCAGTCCAGGGGACTCTCAAGAGTCTTCTCTAATACCACAGTTCAAAAGCATCAATTCTTCACCGCTCAGCTTTCTTCACAGTCTAACTTTCACATCCATACATGACTACCAGAAAAACCATAGCCTTGACTAGATGGCCTTTGTTGGCAAAGTAATGTCTCTGCTTTTGAATATGCTATCTAGGTTGGTCATAACTTTCCTTCCAAGGAGTAAGGGTCTTTTAATTTCATGACTGAAATCACCATCTGCAGTGATTTTGGAGCCCAAAAAAATAAAGTCTGACACTGTTTCCACTGTTTCCCCATCTATTTTCCATGAAGTGATGGGACCAAATGCCATGATCTTAGTTTTCTGAATGTTGAGCTTTAAGCCAAATTTTCCCTCTCCTCTTTCACTTTCATCAACAGGCTTTTTAGTTCCTCTTCACTTTCTGCCATAAGGGTGGTGTCATCTGCATATCTGAGGTTATTGATATTTCTCCTGGCAATCTTGATTCCAGCTTGTGCTTCTTCCAGAGAGATAAGATGACTCTAAAAGTTAATTGTTCATTTAATTATTTTTCTCCTGTTAGCACTGTTAATCATTTATGAAACCATTCATAGGGCAACCCTCTTCTCCATTTTTCCTCCCTTCTTCCTCTATTTCACATACAGCAATTCACTTTTTTTTTTTTTTTTTAGGAAAAAAACACATCAGACAAACCATACCTTTTTGGGACTTTCACATGGGTTACTGAAGTGATAAAATGATAAAGTGTTTACTTATTAAAAATTCCTTCTCCACTAAACATAAACACTAGTTCATAATACAGCTTGCTCACATGCTCAAGTTCAGAATAGCCGTCCTAGGGAAACTTGTCCATGCCTCTGCCGATGTCCTGACATTTCCACTTGGAAAGTACAGTCAATTGCCTTAAGGACTGAGCATAAACTAAGACATAGTGAAAGTAGTGTAAGTGAGAATAATTCCAAATTCTCCTTCAATTACCTTAACCTATGAAATATAAACAGTATACAAATTTTTCTAAAAGTTCACAATACTATGATAAGCCATACAAGTATGTATGTCACAGGTCAGTAAGTAAAGTAAGTGAAATAGCAGAAACTAAATAGGTGACTGACAGGTGAAACAGCTGGCATCATGTGGCCAAAAGAAATTCTTCGACCTCGAGAAGCTTCTCTTGGAATTTTGCCTCTTCTTTCAGTCTTCTTTTCTGAACTTCAACATTATGTACTTTTGATTTTTCTTTTGATTCTATATTTTTTCAATTCTGAAAACAATGCTTATCTAGATTGAGACAGGTTATTCTTTTTAATGTGTATATAACCACACATCCAGGTCTTTCACCTGCTTCAAAAGAAAGAACAACCCAAAGCCAGAGGAGTTCAGGATCTATCAAGCAAACTCATCTTCCATAAGGGGGACACACTATGGAGGAGCCCAAACTCCATTTGAAACCCGAAACCCCTGAGAAAATTTGCAGGCAACTCCTGAATGTGCATTTATTATACATATTCCTTGCTTTTCTCATAAGTCAACTCAGGATGAGTGCTACCATCACCTTTGGGCCAAAACGGCTTTGTAATAAGAGACGGCCATCGACAAGGCTCTCTTTCTAATCCTCTGGTATCTGTTTAGGGGGAAAAGTCTACTGACCTCAGTATGACTAATGAGAGATAAGAAGCCCACAGCAAAGATGGTGCTTTCCTCTTGGAAGCCAAAATGCACACTGCCCTTATGATTAAGGATAATGTACCTAGCTATGGTCTAGCAGCATGTAACAGCCAACTTTAGGATGGGCAGGCTTAGGTTAAACCCTTGTGCCTAGGTGTCTGAAGAAGGGACCTTGGTCACATTAATCTCGCTGGCCTTCAGATCCTTCATCTATCACAGAGCTCCTAAGATTATCAATAAGAATAGTTGTCTATGCTTTATAAAAGCAAATGTGTCCTGGGCTTCCCTGGTGGCTCAGTGGTAAAGAATCTCCTGCCACTGCAGGAGACACAGGTTTGATCAGTGATCCAGGAAGATCGCATGTGCTGTGCAGCAACCAAGCCCATGTGCCACAGCTGCTAAGCCTGTGCTCTAGAGCCTGGGAGCTGCGACTACTGAGCCTAATATCACAAGTACTGAAGCCTGTGTGCTCCAGAGCCTGTGCTCCACAAGAGAAGACACCTCAGTGAGAAGCCTGCACGTGGCAACTACAGAGTAGTCCCCACTCTCCACAACTAGAGAAAAGCCTGGGTAGCAACAAAGACCCAGCTACAGTCAAAAATAAATGAAATTATATAAAACCAATACAATATTGTAAAGTAAAAAAAAAAAGAGCATGGCCTTTAAAAAATAAAAAAAACAAGTAAATGTGTCCTGTAAAAGCATGAGCTAAGCCCTGGGGTCATTACTTATCTTCAAACATCAGGACTTGAAATGTCATGACATAAAATACATTTTGACATGAAATTCCATCAGTGACTGATGGCTAGAGCACACTCAGAGCTGGTTTTGCACTGGTGTGGCCACGATTTACCCATATGCTTCTATGTGTCTTGCTTTGTGAGTTACAGCATACTTTTTTAAAATGTACAGCCAAGTCACAGACTTTCAAGACAAACAGACTTTATAAGTTTGACTTAGGCAACACCTTATTCCAGTGACTAAAAAACAAAATTCAATTAAATTATATCAACTTATAATTTCTATCTCTAGGCTCCAACGTCTCTTGATTCCTGAGATGCATGAAGAATCTGAGTTTATGAGTGTAAGTGCTTTGTAATTTAAAACTAAAGGTTTTCAACTTTAAAATTCATTAGGAAGATATACTGAGAGAGACATTTTATAGAATGGCTAATCATGAGAATTAACTCATCCTACTAACTTTTCTTTCCAACATTAACCCGGTGCCAAAAGGGGCCATCTGACCACCATTTCCAAGCAGATGACTTTCTAACTACTTATTAAAGCAAAATGTTTTCCAAGTCCCGGGGCCTATTGCTAAGACAGGGATTTGTAAGTTCCAGCTCATTTATTGGTTTTGGCAGAATTTTACTGTGACAGTTGTTAGCCTTGCTGGCTGCGACAGTATTTCTCTGCTGCAGCAGTCCACAGAAGAGATGTCCTAGATTAGTAATAAAACCTAGGGGAACCAAGTAACAGTGATGAAGATTTAAACATGTAACTGATAACTGAAAGCAATAACTCACAAATATTTAATATAATGAAACCAGTGTAGCATACCACAGAAGGTCCTCAGGCCATGTAATTTTACGACAAGGTTTTTAAATCTCTTTCAAAGGAGAATTATAATCCTTCTTTGTACTGCAGAGGAAAAATTCCACCTGCTCATGAACATCCTTGTTTTATGAACAGTCCCCTGATGTGATCTACATGGCCATTATTTGTATCAGATCCATCTAGTTGAAAAAGGCCCCTCATCAATAAAAGTGGAACAGCCATTGGAAATGGTAGCTGTGGGGACTGGCTGGGGTGCAGCCTGGCATTTAAATCTCTCCCCTTCAGGGCTTCATTAGGAAAACAGTCATTTACAAACAGAATATTTAGTATATTTCGTTGTTCTCCCAAGAGACTTGCAAACCTTTCAATTATTTTCTTTAAAAATGTTCTTTCATTTGTTTTGTTTATATTAGATTCTACATATAAGTGAAATCATATGGTATTTGTTTTTCTTCTGTCTGACTTGTTTCACTTAGCATAATACCCTCTAGGGCCATACATGTTGTTGAAAATGAAAAGATTTCATTCTTTTTTATGGCTGAGTAATATTCCTGTGGGGTATGTCTGTGTGTGTGTGTGTGTGTGTGTGTATACATACCACATCTTCTTGATCTGTTCATCTATCACTGGGCACTTAGGCTGCTTTTATAACTTGGCTGTTGTGAATAATGCTGCAATGAACATATGGACAAAGGTACGCCTATATCTTTCCAACAGTGTTTTTGATCTTTTTGGGAGAAAACCCAGAAGGGGAATTGCTGGATTTTATGGCAAGGTAGTTATATCTTTGGAGAAGGCAATGGCAACCCACTCCAATACTCTTGCCTGGAAAATCCCATGGACAGAGGAGCCTGGTAGGCTCCATGGGGTCGCCAAGAGTCGGACATGACTGAGCGACTTCACTTTCACTTTTCACTTTCATGCATTGGAGAAGGAAATGGCAACCCAATCCAATGTTCTTGCCTGGAGAATCCCAGGGGCGGTGGAGCCTGATGGGCTACCATCTATGGGGTTGCACAGGGTCAGACACGACTGAGGCGACTTAGCAGCAGCAGCAGCAGTTATATCTTTAATTTTTTGAGGACTCTCTATATTGTTTTCCATAGTGAATCTATCTATCTATAGTTCCACCAACAAAGCAGGAAGGTTCCCTTTTCTCCACATCCTTGTCAACACTTTTTATTTGTTATTTTGATTCTAACAAGTGCGAGGTGATATCTAACTCATTGTGGCTTTGATTTGCATTTCCCTGATGATTAGTGATATTGAGCATCTTTTCATGTGCCTGCCTGTAATATGTATGTCTTCTTCAGAAAAATATCCCCTGCTCATTTTTAGTTGTATTTTTTGAGTTGTATGTATTCTTTGTATATTTTGGATATTAAGCTCTTACCAGACATTCACTTGCAAATATCTTCTCTCATTTCATAGGTGGCCTTTTTGTTTTGTTGACAGTTTTCTTATAGAAACAAAGTCACAGATACAGAGAACAAACAGGTGGTTGCCAGAGGGGATGGGAGTGGAGGAATGAGTGAAATAGGTAGGAAAAGTAAGAGGCATAAACCTGTAGTTACAAAGTAAGTGAGTCTTGAGGATGAAATGCACAGCATGGGGAAGAGATGCAATAGTAATGTAATATCTCTGTATGATGACAGGTCGTAACTAGACTTATAATGGTGGTCCATTTTTTAACATATAGAAATATCGAATCACTATGTGTGTACCAAGAACTAGCATCACGTTGGTTGTAAGCCAATTATACTTCAACAAATAGAGAAACAATCTCACAGAAAAAGAGGTCAGATCTGTGGTTACCAGAGGTTGTGGGCAGAGGGACGGGGAATTGGATGAAGGTGGTCAAAAGGTACAAACTTCTAGTTATAAGATCAATAAGTACTAGGGATACAATGTAAAACCAGATAAATATAATTAATGCTGCAGTGTGTTTTATATTAAAGTTGTTAAGAGGGAAACCCTAAGAGTTTATATCACTAGGAAAAAAAAGCTTTTTTCATTTTGTATCTATATGAGATGGTGGATGTTCACGAAACCAACTGTGGTGATCATGATGTATCTAAGCCAAATCATTGTGTTATATACCTTGAACTTACAGGGTGCTGTATGTTACTTACATCTCAATAAAATTGGAAGTAAAAAAAGCATTCTTTCATATTTATTTTACTTTCAGTGACTTGATTATGGTACTGCCCTTTAGAGAAGCCAGACTTTATGTCCATGTTATTCACTCCATGTATCTGCACACACTCCACATATAACGGCCGAGTGTTGGACAAAGACAGCTATGGATATTCTCAATATCAAATGGAAAAAGATGACCCAGTCAACTGGTCACAGAAATAGAACAGGGATCAGAGTTATCTTTCCCACATGATTTTTCATTTACTCTTACAAGGAACGAAACTGAATGAATGTGAATTTGTGAGACATCAAGAGGGAGAGCATGATTCCCTCAAGACAGTCTCAACTGGTTCCCTAAGTGGTCAGCGAGAGGGGATGAGGGAAGAGCCAGAGCTCCCAGGATATTTTTGTCATTGTGTATGTAACATTAAATCGGTTTTTAGTTATTTTTTTATTCACTTTGGTAGCCTCACATTATTTTTCCTATTTGTAAATGTTCAGGTCTGATTAAACTTGAATTACAACTAATATAAGTATGGTTTAGAAAACTAATAGCAATGTATTATTTTGTTCCTTTTTTAAATACCCCACCCTGCTATTTAGACTTTCCTGATGGCTCAGACGGTAAAGTGTCTGCCTACAAAGCAGGAGACCCGGGTTCAATCCCTGGGTTGAGAAGATCCTCTGGAAAAGGAAATGGCAACCCACTCCAGTATTCTTGCCTGGAAAAACTCCATGGATGTAGGAGCCTGGTGGGCACAGTCCATGGGGTTGCACTTTTCTTTCACTTTTCTTTCACCCTGATATTTAGCAGGTAAGGACTTGGGACTTTGACACCATTAATGTTATTATGCAGTTAATTGAACACACTTGAGTTTCCTTTGAAAGCAAAGGACTAGAGCTGAGAAAACAGAAATATGACTTAATCCCTCAGGCAAGCAATAAATTAGTAAACTAAATTAACATTTAGCCCTTGAATTAACTCACTGTTCATAAATTTGCACCTATCATTAACTGGTAGTCCATTTTTAGAGGCAACGTTTTGATTATCAACGTGAACAGAGGTAAAAATTTAGAGGTCAGCTAGCCTCAGAGAGTGAAAAGTTTCAAATTAATGGAGCTTCTGGCAACAGATTCACTGGTGACCCTGATGACTAGTTTCTATGAATTGAGTTTTCTTATTTGATTATTATCATCACTGTCTATCAGCAATTGCAATCGCAGATTTACAGTCACTTAACAACCACTTCTTAACATGTCTCATGTGAGGTCAGATGACATGAGGATTATCATGAAGCTGCAGAAAAACAAAGTGAGATAATGTATGAAAAGGAGATTTGTAAACAACAATATACTGCACAGAACTGCTTCACCAGCTGATAAATTACAATCACTGGAGGAGCAGGGTCTTGCTTTATGAACTGCCTGGGATAAAGCACTCATTCTTTCAAATGATCCCGATTTGGAAAGCACGAGGGTTTAGATGTGTTAGATCTGTCTCAGATGGAAGTCACTTTTAAAAACCATAACTTACTTGCTTCCTTCTTCTCTTTAGTTTACAGAACTAATTTATAACTGTTTCAAAGGCTAGGGAGTTAAGAGCATAAATGATCACTTTGGAAGAGAAACATTGTTTGGCCCTAACACATTATCCTTAAGAGGAGGAAAAGAGCATGCTACCTTCAGCAGACACAAAAACCTAGGTAAAAACAGAGCTGGGACTGCTGTCATTGTAATGAGCATCCCTGTAAAAAATCACAAATCCACTGCTCTTCAGTCATCTCAGCACTGCCATATACAAAAGTGAGTTAGCGAGGCTAATGACTATCTGTTTTTAAGGTTAAAAAGTTTTTATTCTTACTCCTTTCCCATTCATTTTTTAACATATTTTTTATTTTTTTTTAATTGAAGGATAACTGCTTGGTGGCTCAGAGGTTAAACCGTCTGCCTGCAATGTGGGAGACCTGGGTTCCATCCCTGGGTTGGGAAGATGCCCCTGGAGAAGGAAATGCCACCCCGCTCCAGTACTCTTGCCTAAAGAATCCCATGGACGGAGGAGCCTGGTGGGCTACACAGTCCATGGGGTCTCAAAGAGTCAGACACGACTGAGCGACTTCACTTTCACTTTCAACTGCTTTATAGAATTATTTAAGAAAAATTATAGCACAGATTAAACATCTGCTTCCCAAGAAGACCTCTTCATTCCTTTAATCACAGAAACTTTCTCTCCCCAGTATTCCCATTTCCTTTTATCTTCCCACCTAATCTCCTCCAGCTACTCCTCACTCCTGCCCAGTTCACAGGACTGCTACAGTCCTAAAAGGAACATATTTACCTATTCCTAGAGCGATGTGTTTGTATTGGTCAAGAAGATGATACTGATTAAAAATGAGGCATGTGGACATGAGTAATTGTTGGTGCTTTTTCAAAGGTGATTTTATTTGGTTGTAGGAAAAACAAAATGCATATTCACAATTATAAACAAATCCCATGAAAGAAACTGACGTAATAACTGGAGGGCCACAAAATGCACCACATAGCTGCCATCGACATAGACTTGGTTAAGTTGAATCCAACAATCCCTGGAAGCCAGATAAAGTAGAGAAAAGCAACCAGATACTGCTTATGGAATGTCATACATAGATAAAGGGAAAAAAGTACTTTAAATCACCTCAGCATCTCTCTATGAATTAATATGGTGGTGATTTCAGTGCTTCAGGAGTCAGGCTATTTCATGTAAAGATGGTGTTGATCTGGAGAAGGAAATGGCGACCCACTCCAGTATTCTTGCCTGGAGAATTCCATGGACAGAGGAGCCTGGCAGGCTAGAGTCCATGGGGTCACAAAGAGTCAGACACGACTGAGCGACTAACACACAATCATACAGTATAAGACCATTTGAGAGGAGCCTTTTTTCACTCGGCATAATACCTTTGATCTCCATGTTAGTTATTTCATATATCAATCCTTTATTCTGTTTTCTCTGAGTAGAATTCCAGGCTAAGGATGTACCATGATTTGTTTAACTGTCTACCCCTTGTAAGATATTTGATATTCCCCCATAGGTTTTGGGCTGCTACAAAAAAAAAAAACTGCTACGAACAAAAAAATAAATAAATAAAGATGGTGTTGATATTTGTGGGTTGGGCCAAAGACATGCAAAGGAATTAACAATTGATGAGCCATTTTTAGTGCTCAGAGCAGGAGGGAAGGCTGTAGGAAACAAGGAATAAGCTTCGTTAATGATTTGGTGGTGAACAGGCAAAGAGGACAACAGACTGGAGGACATCTCTCCTCCGGCTCTCCACCAGGACTACTGGACACCACTTGGCACCCGCGGCTACTGCCCCTGCCCCCACGAGACACCAGCTCAGATGCCTGCAGGAAAGAAACGGAACACTGAGGTATCCTTCCCAAATGGACAGATGTTTCTTTGGCTTTTACCACCTATTCCCCTAATGTCCGAATTAAACCTGGAACAAGTAAGCAACTGCAGATGAAGTATTAGGACGGAGAACAGCAGCGCCTTTTTCAAAAGTTTGCATTCCTTTTTCTTTTTCCCCTTCTCTATTTTTGAAATTTGCCTTATTTCTCAACACACCCTACTGAATACGTCATAGCCATCAGTTTAATCTCCTCGACCTCACAGACAGATAGTAGATCTGGTTCAACAGCTATTTACTGAGATTCTGTTTTCAGGAACTGACCTTTGGTGTTTATCATAAGACTGAGAAAGGACATAAGTAACCATGTGACAAGTAGAGCAAACAAGCTCCGCCTAGTCCACTATGGGGGCACAGGGTGCTATGGGGCAGGGGAGGCAAGGGCTTAGGACAGACAGCCCAGAGGGAAGAGAGGAAGGGAATGGGAAGGAAGAGGGGTGAAGCTCGAGCGAAGACTTATATAATCAGTAGGAAGTAGTCAGGTCAGTAAGGGGTGATACCATTTACACCAACCGCTGGCAAACAAACAGAGTTGCTAGCAGGGGGCAAAAAGCAGATCATTCCCATTAGGAAATGAAATGTTCTACTTTCTAGTACAGTAAGTTAAAAGCTTTTTCTGTTGAAAAAAATATAAAAACAGGATTTCTGGAAACTTTATACTTATATACATTTTAGTGGAACTTTAAACCCTTTTCAAACTAAAACTATTCTTGCATTTTATCATTTCTCTCCCATCTTTCCTGCCATAAAAGATCCACAGTAAAGACATAGTATTATATCAGTGAATAGTGAATTGCTTTTAAGAATTTAACTGAACATTGAAATGGAATATTTTTACTGAGAGAGGTCATTTAACAGTGATGAATGTGGGCAAAGACTCACTGGACCTGGGGCTGAATGCCAGCTCTGCTACTTAATGTTACTTAACCTCTTTGAGACTATTTCTTTTTTCTCTTTTAAATAGGGGTAATAACACACACATCAGAAGGTCAGGGAGATGATCAATTAAGTAGCACAATGCAGGACGTAGCACGGAAGAACACATGGCAGGAGTCTGAGAAAGCATGTGGCTGCCAGGGCTGAATACCCTTCTTTCTTTCAAAGTCAGCTGTTGTCTCTCCCCTAGATATCACAGGCCTAAAAGTATATTTTTAAGTTATTTGTATTATCGACTAAGTATAACTTTTTAAAAAAATAAAGAGCAGTTTTTGTCTCTTACCAAAAAAAAAAGTATTCACTACCTTCATTCCAATGTGGATAGCCCTTGTTTTCTTTTTTCTCCTGAACTGTGGTGTTGGAGTGGAGAAGGAAATGGCAACCCACTCCAGTGTTCTTGCCTGGAGAATCCCAGGGACTGGGGAGCCTGATGGGCTGCCGTCTATGGGGTCGCACAGAGTCGGACACGACTGAATCGACTTAGCAGCAGCAGTGGTGGTGTTGGAGAAGACTCTTGAGAGTCCCTTGGACTGCAAGGAGATCAAACCAGTCCATCCTAAAGGAAATCAATCCTGAATATTTGTTGGAAAGACTGATGCTGAAGCTGAAGCTCCAATACTTTCGCCACCTGATACAAAGAGCCAACTCATTAGAAAAGACCCTGATGCTGGGAAAGATTGAAGGCAGGAGGAGAAGGGGACAACAGAGGACGAGATGATTGGATGCCATCACCGACTCGATGGACATGGGTTTGAGCAAGCTCCAGGAGATGGTGATGGACAGAGGATCCTGGTGTGCTGCAGTCCATGGGATCGTAAAGAGTTGGACATGACTGAGCAACTGAACAACGATAACTAAGTTATAGACCCTAAATGAAAAAAAAAAAGTGCTTTCTCCTCCTGTGCAAACAGATCACAACAGAAGCAGCTACACATTTTCCTGGCTAGACATAAGCCTTCATTCTTCTGGAAAAGAAACAGGAGAAATCTTTTTTAAACTTACATTTGTTCTCCCCACTCCCACCACTCCTTTTAGAAGTAACTTTGAAATACAACTGCAACATTCTGTCCCCTCTTTTTTCCTTTTAAAAATTCAACACTACCTTTTCAGTACAGGAGGAGTGTTCACAACAAGCAGGAAATGCTTTACCTGTCTGAAATTGACCATTTTGGTGGGCGTATTTGACACAAAAATCTACAACTGAGACACCAGAGCCTGTTTCTCCCACACAGGGGCCAACGCCAGGGACAACAGCTATCAGGACTGCTACATCGGCCAACACAGTTCCCCTGCCTCCAGCTTTTGCCATTTCTAATTCATTCCTCATGCTTCAACCAAGTGGTCTTTCTCCATCACTAATTCAATTGTCTGCCACCTCCTCATTTCTTCTTTCCCGACTAAACAAGAGCTAAATTCCTGACCTGATAAGAACAGCCCTTGCTTGTTGGTCCCTTTGTCTCTCAGCCTCATCATGCTGGCTGTCCCCCCTTCTCTTCTGCCTCCAGACACACTCCCCACTTCCCAAGTTACAGCCTTAACACTTTTTATTCTTTCCCAACACTGTTCCTCCCTTCACCTCCTTTGCTCATCATCAACATCAGCAGAAGTCTCTGTCTTTTATCCTCAATATCACCTCCTAGGCAGTCTTCGCTGAGCACCTGGTCAAAGATTCTCACGTGCTACCTGATGTCAAATATATTGGTGAGCAAGTCATAGCTTCCGTTAACTTGTAAGCTCTTTAAGAATAAGGAATTCCTGACCCTTCCAAAGAGAAACTTTAGATGTTATGCTACCTCGGGTCTTAATAAAAATAAAAATTTTGTTACAGAATTTAATTAAATTTTGTCCCCATGACTTTTCAAGATAACAGAATAACATGAACATTTATTGCAGAAGCAGATGTGTTACCACCTGTGAATCGTCTCCACTTTTATATAAGAAGCAATGAATGCAAAATGACTCCAACTTTGAATGTTCCAAATGGCACTGCTTTCTAAATATATTAGTGACTGTCTTCTGAGAGATCAGGAGAAATAAGTAGAAGATTTTCACAGTGCAATGGTCTGGATAATGGCCTCCAAAGATATCCAAGTCCTAATCCCTAAATCTGTAACTATTACTTTATCTGGCAAAATCAACTTACAGATGCGATCAAGAGAACGATCTTGAGATGGGGAAAGCACCATGGTTTATCTGGATGGATCCTGACTATAATCACAAATATAAGAGGAAGATAGAGAGAGATCTGACTACAGAAAAGGAGAAGGCAGTATGACAGAAGCAGAGATTGGAGTGATGAGCTTTGAAGAAGAGGAAGGGGCCAGAAGTCAAGGAATATATGCAACCAATGGGAGCTGACAAGGAAAGTAAACAAATTCTTCCCTCTAGTTTCCAAAAGAAGCAGCTCTGCTGCTACTCTAACTTTTGCCCAGTGAAACTGATTTTGGATTTCTGACCACAGGACTGTAAGAGATGAACTTCGTGTTAACTGTTTTAAGCCACTAAGACTGTGTTAATTTGTTAGTGAGTATTTAGCTTTTTATGGGTACCATACTATAACACAGCATAAGGTCCCTTATGTTAGGGCCCTTAACACAAGTGAGGTCCCTGGATCAGTGTTGCCATCATTATCATTTGAGTACTTGCTGGAGATGGAAATCCTCAGGCCTCATCCAAATCTATGGAATCAGACACTCTGAGTTAAGCCTAGCCATCTGTGGCTTAACAAGCCCTCCTGGTGATTCTCAGACATGTTCAAGTTTGAGACCCACTCTTGGAACATTTTTTTTTTCTTTGAACTTGGTAATTATTCAGATGTCCCACATTTTAACAGGATGAAATAATCTCATATTATAATATTGTTTCACTTATTTGAAATAAACACTATAAGAACACCAAGTGAAAAACAGTAAGAACATCTTAAATACACTGCTGCAAAAATAAACAAAAAAAGTCTTAAAAAAATGAGAGGCTATTATCAATCTGAAGTCTCTTTTCTCTGTGCTTACACATTTGAACCAGCGGCAGGTGGGTATGAATACAATCACTGGCATTAGCTACTAAATAAAATAATTTTTCTTAGCAATCAAAATAGATTTTAAATTAATGGAATCACAAACCAGTACTTTTTCTCACAATTTCTCTATTATTCAGGAGACAATTCTGTACTTCTATCAATTTCTTGCCCTAGGATTGCCGTATTGAGCAATGAGGATAAAACCTGCAATGTTACATTAAGTGTGATTTTTTTTTTTTAATTCAAATAGTTAAGCAGGAACTTCTAAAAGGAGAATAGCATTTCCAATCTGATACCTAAAAAGAGCCGTAGGTACAACTTTTCCACAACATGATGACACAAAACCTATTCCTTCAGAAAGCCAGACTTCATACTACAAGCCCCTATTTATTGAATGACTGAATTAATGTGTCACATCTCAATAAGAGATGTTCCCATAATCAAGCAGAATCATAATCTAAACTCTATTTTTAATTTATACATTTTCATCCATAGGACTACAGCAGTTATGTGTATAACCTGTAGAACTGTGTTTTTCTTTGCAGTAGTATACTTGGCAATCAGAATTTTGCCAGTCTCTGTTGACCATACTCCATGCTTATGCAGTACAGAGAAATCACCTAGAGGAGGCCACTGTTTGAGAATAAAGGACTGGTGAATAAGGAACGGAAGTGGGAAACAATTTCCCAGCCTGGAACCTTGTAAATTAGGTCAACCAATCCCAAATCAAATCGTATCCACAGTATTTAGTAATTTCATTTTTACATGGCCCCTTTATCATAATTCACGTGAAATCAAGATAATTAGCAAAGCACCACTATCTGAATTTCTTTAGAGCTTCAACCATTAGTTTAAGAAAAAACTGAGGTGAGGGTGACAGGAGCCATTATTAGGAACAAAGTGAGAAGGGATCCTTCCTGCTTCACGCTTCATCTCAGCGGCGATGCCTGCACACAGAGGGGCACGTGTGCACACCCTTCACACAGCAGTGACGCTCATGCACACCCACGCACACAGAGCATTGCAGTCTAGTTACTACCTCCATTTAGATTGGAATAGGTAGTGCCAAATAAGATTTTCCTGCTTATGCGGAATACCATGCACCCTATTAAGAATCCATGTGTGGGTATTTTATTGATATATTTACTTTTAACTTCCTAAACAAAAATCTGCTATGGAAAGGAAGACACATCCACAAAGGAGATGCTGACAACTTACCATAGCGCTGTTGCCTAGGAAAACAGACTATGTGTGCTTACTCTGTGGTTACTAAATGCCTTCCTAGTACCCAAGTCACTGCAGAAACAACTACTAAAGTCTTACCAGTTAATGAACTTGAGGAAGATGGACCTGACTCTGTCCTAGACAGGAAGGGAAAGTGAAATGCTAATGGTTACACTACACTCTGCAATTTTCATTGTATCCAGACGACACTGTGTACTGTAAAGGAGAGTGGAGAACACTTTATCTTTCAGTTTGGGGGCCTGAGAATCAGTCTGATGCTCCCTGAACACACGGTTCACACAACTGTGGTAATGGAATCCCTTAGACATCCTGGAACATCCTTCAGTCAGCAATTAGCAGTGAGACCCTGGGTACCAGTCACCATGGCTGTACTAACTGGATTACATATACACACACTTCTTAAGACATAAAACAGAAATATCATAAACCCTCAATCTGCTCCTCATAACTAATATTCTAAGGATAGATCTGGTTAGATGTACTACTCACATAAGAGGAAGAGTTTGGCCAGAATTCAAACTACCTACCAGTTCAGGAAAAGAAGGTAATTTTATCTAATTTTACTGCCAACCCTGTATACAAAATTAACAGGAAATAGGGTAACCACAAATAATGAGAATTCTCAACTAATCTCCATGCTTGATTTCAGTCATGAATTTTTCAGCTTTTCCCCAAAATTTTTAAATTAAATTGCTATGAAATAGCAAAGATCTGTTTAATTGAAAGAAATGTCTAAAAGAAGATGATACTCCAATAGGGAGGATCTGAAAGTGAGCAAGTGGGATTGAGTACCTGGAACAGTCAAATTCGCAGAGTCATAAAGTACACTGGTAGATGCCAGGGGTAGGGGGCCGGGGGGACAGGGAGTTAGTGTTTGGGACAGAGTTTCAGTTCAGGAAGGTGAAAAATTCGGGAGACGGACAATGGTGAGAGTTGCACAACAGTGTGAACGAACTTAACACCACTGAACTGTACAGTCAAATGTACTTAAAAGAGTATGTTTTCTATTATGTGACTTTTATCACAATAAAAGAGATTAAAGAAAAAGGAAAGTGAGCAAGTGCGGCAGAGTAGGGTGAAGTGGGACTATAGGGAAAGAACCAGTGGTTTGAGCAATCATGTTACTTGCAGAGGGTTACAACAGTAATGGAGGAAAAGTAATGTCAATGTCTCCTTAGGCTCTGTTGGTGAGGATTAAGGATATAATTTCACAGCCATTCATAGATGGATGAGGCTGGGAAGGTGGATGTAATTGAAATGACTTTCCACCATTATCTTAGACTTCCCTGATCCATTCATTCACCGCTTTGGGGTATGTGGAAGGAGAAGGAGCAGGACCCACAGAGAAGACGTAGGGAAGAGGTAGTGTCATGTGTTAATAAGATGAGAGACTGTATATCGGGGTCAGGAAGGAGGCAGGATGCCCCTTCCCCACAAACACCAGGTTTCCTTATAATGAGGACACAGAAGAACTAAGCCTTCATTAGCTATAAAGTCCAATCTCTTTAAAACAACAATCAAGCCCTTCCCAAACACATTACCAGTGTTATTGCCCCAATTTCTCCATCATGTAGTCTCAAACAGACCTTGTTTTGTTTTCCAGTTTTCCCACTGTTCTTCCCACCTAAGAATGCTTTCACTAGCCACCTCCCTCCACCACACTCCGTCAATGGCGACCCATTCAGGAAGGCTCAAACTAAACACTACTTCCCTGCAGTTTTTTTCAATTCCCTCAATTGCATCTCTTTCCCATGCTGAAGACAGAACTGTGTACTTCTATCATTTACCACAAAGTCTCATAGAGTAAGTATTAATAGAAAAATCTTAACTTTCTACCATACTACAAGATCCTCACAGGCAAGAATTATTTCTTCCCTCTCCTCTTCCATCTACCACGTGTCTTGGCAGCACGGATGTTTAATAAATGTTAGCTAAGTTGAATTAAATTCCTATGTTATTGATGATCCCAGAGAAGGGAAGAACAATAATAGTATTAGCTCAGGAACTCAGACTGACCTGCTGTTTTATCCGTGATGCTTAGAATAATCTGGTTTCCCTGATAGTTCAGCTGGTAAAGAATCCGCCTGCAATGCAGGAGACCTCAGTTCAATTCCTGGGTTGCGAAGATCCCCTGGAGAAACGAAAGGCTACCCATTCCAGTATTCTGGCCTGGACAATTCCATGGACTATATAGTCCATGGGGTTGCAAAGAGTCGGACATGACTGAGCGACTTTCACTTTCACTTAGAATAATCTCTGTCATAGGTAAGAACTCAAAAGACACTGAAAGAAAGAATGAACAAATGAAGAGAGATCAGTAGCTCCCAATGGTAATAGGCCAAGCTCTTGGAAGAGCCCTTTAAACAAGTTTTTGATCCTCAAATGTCTTGTGCCCACATCTGCAGTCAGCACCAGCAGAAGCTGCTTTATATGGAGCTACAGGAGGACCAAACACCATCATTAATTTTTCTCACTGAAGTGTAAGTTACAAACAGTTACAGTGCACAAATCTAAGTGCATAGAAATACGCTATGTCTCCATATGTATACACCCACATCAACTGTCTACATACATATTCACCTATGTCACCACCACCCAGATCAAGATCTAGAATACTTTTAGCATTCCAGCAGGCTCTCTCCTGCCCTCTCCCATACAACTACCTCTATCACGACAGATTAATTTTGCCTGAAAACAAAAACTTTATTCTTTCCACTGTTCACTGCTTTATAGAAGCCTAAATTCCCTGAGAACAAAATGGCCATCTTCCCTGTGCTTTGGAGAAATCATTCCAAGGTGACTGGTATCACAGACTGTTGTGCAAAAAATCCTAAAATAATGACAGCAATGGTCTCTAGCAGGAGGGCTATTCCCACGTGCATTCATGATGGAGAAGAGGGCAAAAACAAAACCCTAGGCCGTGTGTCCCACCTTACAGCAAATTGTAGCTGAACCAGTATCCAGATGCTCCTTGAGCCAGTTTCTCAGAGCCACATGTGGAGCTCTAGATAGAGCAAGGGCTGGTCAGCTCTGCTTTCACACCCAGTCCTTGCAATAAGTACCCCCAACCCTACCTCTCATGGCCAAGATCAAGTCTTCCCTGAAGAGACAAAACATTGGCTGCAGAACTAGAACGTCTCATTACTCCTCCCAGAAAGCTGCTGTTTTTTAAAGCAAAGAACATCTGGTTTGTTTCATTATTGTTGATGAGGACAATGTTTTATTATGATGACCATTGTATGCGAAAGCCATTAGCTCTCAGATTTTACTAAAAAAAAAAAAAAAACCTTAAGAAAAAGAAACCCTTTTTGAATTCAGTAAAGAATTTTAAGTGTCAGATGATGCTTCAACTAATGCAAAGTGAACGTGCAGGTACAGATTTTGAAACATGGATCAATATTTCATATCAAATTACCTGAACTCTTCTGAGAGTGACTAGCTTTCTATTCCCCATGGAAACAGGAGATGAATACTAATGCAAGCCAGTTCTCAGGCACTGCTGTCAGCCAAAGGAAGCCTGTAGCACTAGCCTTGTTACAGCATATAAATGAGGACCAATGTTTTTCATAGTCAAGTTGAGCTCTAAACATTTTGAGAAGTTTAAGTCTATGCCTTTAGGGCACTATTTAATAATGAAATCATATTTAAATCAGGGTTATTTCAGTAGTCTCTGAACTATAAGTCAACTTTTATTTTGAAAGTTTCTACAAAGTTGGTATTTTATTAAGGAAGCTGAAAAGATAAGATCCATGGTTTGATAAAACACCAACTCCACAAACCCTTGTATATATAATTACCTAAGAGCAAGTATTACTCAGTAAGGCAGAAGTCACCACATATACTTGGGAATTCACGTAAGCACCTCTTCCTCCTTCCACAAAAATCCATTACAGCTTCATGAACTCCTACAAGTCCTGAAATCTTTCCACCGCATGGCCTGGAGAAAGCTCTCAATGTGAATGTCATTCTCTCAAGACAAAGCCTGAACACAAAATGAAAATATAGGTAAAAGGTTTCTTGATGTTCTTTAGGGAAAGTTAAGCATCACTACTGGAGAAGGCAATGGCACCCCACTCCAGTACTCTTGCCTGGAAAATCCCATGGACGGAGGAGCCTGGTAGGCTACAGTCCATGGGGTCATAAAGAGTCAGACATGACTGAGCGACTTAACTTTCACTTTTGACTCTCATGCATTGGAGAAGGAAATGGCAACCCACTCCAGTGTTCTTGCCTGGAGAATCCCAGAGACGGAGGAGCCTGGTAGGCTGCCGTTTCTGGGATCGCACAGAGTCGGACATGACTGAAGTGACTTAGCAGTAACAAGCATCACTACAAACAAAGCTAGTGGAGGTGATGGAATTCCAGTTGAGCTATTTCAAGTCCTAAAAGATGATGCTGCGAAAGTGTCGCACTCAATATGCCAGCAAATTTGGAAAACGCAGGACTGGAAAAGGTCAGTTTTCATTCCAATTCCAAAGAAAGGCAAGGCCAAAGAATGCTCAAACTACCGCATAATTCTACTCATCTTAAACACTAGCAAAGTAATGCTCAAAATTCTCCAAGCCAGGCTTCAGCAATACGTGAACTGTGAACTTCCAGATGTTCAAGCTGGTTTTAGAAAAGGCAGAGGAACCAGAGATCAAATTGCCAACATCCGCTGGATCATGGAAAAAGCAAGAGAGTTCCAGAAAAACATCTATTTCTGCTTTATTGACTATGCCAAAGCCTTTGACTGTGTGGATCACAAGAAACTGTGGAAAATTCTGATAGCGATGGGAATACCAGACCACCTGACCTGCCTCCTGAGAAATCTGTATACAGGTCAAGAAGCAACTGTTAGAACTGGACATGGAACAACAGACTGGTTCCAAATAGGAAAAGGAGTGCATCAGGGTTGTATATTGTCACCCTGCTTATTTAGCTTACATACAGAGTACATCATGAGAAATGCTGGGCTGGATGAAGCTCAAGCTGGAATCAAGATTGCCGGGAGAAATATCAATAACCCCAGATATGCAGATGACACCACCCTTATGGCAGAAAGTGAAGAACAACTAAAGAGCCTCTTGATGAAAGTGAAAGAGGAGTCTGAAAAAGTTGGCTTAAAGCTCAACATTCAGAAAACTAAGATCATGGCATCCGGTCCCATCACTTCATGGGAAATAGATGGGGAAACAGTGGAAACAGTGGCTGACTTTATTTTTTTGGGCTCCAAAATCACTGCAGATGGTGACTGCAGCCATGAAATTAAAAGACGCTTACTCCTTGGAAGGAAAGTTATGACCAACCTAGATAGGATATTGAAAAGCAGAGACATTACTTTGCCAACAAAGGTCTGTCTAGTCAAGGCTATGGTTTTTCCAGTAGTCATGTATGGATATGAGAGTTGGACTGTAAAGAAAGCTGAGTGCCGAAGAATTAATGCTTTTGAACTATGGTGTTGGAGAAGACTCTTGAGAGTCCCTTGGACTGCAAGGAGATCCAACCAGTCCATCCTAAAGGAAATTAGTCCTGGGTATTCACTGGAAGGACTGATGTTGAAGCTGAAACTCCAATACTTTGGCCACCTGATGTGAAGAGCTGACTCATTGGAGAAGACCCTGATGCTCAGAAAGATTGAGGGCAGGCAGAAAAGGGGATGACAGAGGATGAGATGGTTGGATGGCATCACAGACTCAATGGACATATGTTTGGGTGAACTCCGGGAATTGGTGATGGACAGGGAGGCCTGGAGTGCTCAGTTCATGGGGTTGCAAAGAGTCAGACATGACTGAGCAACTGAATACTTAATCTTAGCCAAAAGGCATCCCAGGTGACTCAGCAGTCAAGAATCTGGATGCCTGCAATGCAGCAGACACAGGAGACCTGAGTTCAATCCCTGGATCGGGAGGATCCCTGTAGAGGAAGAAATGGCAACCCACTCCATTTTCTTGAGGCTTCCTTGATAGCTCAGTTGGTAAGAATCCGCCTGCAATGTGGGAGACCTGGGTTCGATCCCTGGTTTGAGAAGATCCCCTAAAGAAGGCAAAGGCTACCCATTCCAGTATTCTGGCCTGGAGAATTCCATGGACTGCATGGGGTCGCAAAGATTCGAACACGACTAAGCAACTTTCACTTTAGCCAAAATGCTGAGAAGTGATGGGGGAAAGTTTATACAACCTAAATCAAACTGTTGCCATCTCATTAAATTAAAAGCTATAACCTCAGTGCTGAAGGAATGGTTTTATCATCTGAAGTTTTAATTTATTCTAGGCAATGAACAATTTACATTTCCTAGGCTACAGAAAATACTGAATTTTATCAACTAGCTTCTTAATGTAAATAGTATATTAACAGTTTTCTAGTCATATCATAGAAAGTATCATAGACGGAGAGAATACATTGTATTGTATAATTATTGGGTTGGCCAAAAGTCCATACCACTTTAAGGAAAAACCCAAATGAACCTTTTGGCCAACCTAGTACATTACTGGTTAGTATAAAAAGGGACATCTATGCCCATCAGAAAATTAGGAGACAATTTCTGATAAGATCTAAATTACTAAGAATACAGCAAGCCACCAATTCTCAGCTTTACCAAAGCGAGTTCATTTGGAAGCAGAAAAATGAAGCAAATACGATGCTTAATTTGGACGTTTTGAATATAACCACTAAATTTAACTCTGTGTTCTGAATATGAATTCACTTATAAGACAGAGACTCTGCTTTTCCTTAGTCACTGCTCAAGCCTCATCAGCCCAGTAAGACCTACTCAGTCAGTAACTAAGCCTGGATACAAGTAGGCTATATAGCCAAATATGCTGCTGCTGCTGCTAAGTCGCTTCAGTCACGTCCGACTCTGTGCGACCCCATAGACGGCAGCCCACCAGGCTCCTCTGTCCCTGGGATTCTCCAGGCAAGAACACTGGAGTGGGTTGCCATTTCCTTCTCCCATAGCCAAATATACCTAGATTTAAATCTCAGCCCTCCCACTGACTTGGACACATTACTGATCCTTTGCTAGCCTTGGTTCCTTCATGTATAACGATGAGGAGTTATACAGTACAATACATTTGAAATCAATAAGAATGTCTTGCCCACAATGAGTGCTCAGCACAGTGTAACTATCCTTATCATGATTACGATTATGATTAGTGATGCAAAATTTCATTCTGGCTATACACTAAGCCAAGAATGTTTCCAAAGCATTACCCCAAAAAAAGTGGGACTTTGATTGTGAAAGAAGTTTTTAAAGTATTATATGAAATGAAGAATTTATTGTCTAACATAGGCCATGTAAATCTCTTATGGAAAAAGAGCTTAAACCTTACCAGAATCCTATTGAAGACTAAAACAGCTCATTAGAAAGTCTATGCTATGGAACCCTGTTCAGTGTCATGAGGCAGCTTGGATGGGAGTGGAGTATGAGGGAAAGTGGATACATGCAGATCTATGGCTGAGTCCCTTTGCTGTTCACTTGAAACTATCACAACATTGTTAATTGGCTATGTTGTTGTTGTTCAGTCGCCCAGTTGTGTCTGAGTCTTCACTTCAGAAAGAATTCAATTGGCTATACCTCAATACAAAATAAAAAGTTAAGAAAGAAGTCTATGCTAGGGCCATAGTGGGGCATTCTGGGCAATAAGACCTCAGAGAAGCCCTGAGAGAAAACGTGGGGACTAGGGCAGTCAGGATTAGGAAAACAAGAACAGATGGGGAGTTTTTTAATGAAACTTCCATATGTCTTTGCCATTTAAATGCAACCCAACTTCAAAAAAATTTTTCTCCTTTTTAAAAGTTACAACTGCAAATACTTTCATAATCCATAATTTCACAAATCATGCACAATCATTTCCATCTTGATTCCTGTATCTTAAGGTTAACTTTTTAAATAAAAAAGAAAATAGTAAAGATATTTTGAGAAAAATTAACCATCCACAATTCCTCTCTAAAAGAAGTCTTAACATTTTTACCTGTTATATCCAATTTGCTATATATATATGATTTTAAAAGCAAAATCAATGAGCTTTCAAAACAATGAGTTTGTTACTTATTTTCATGTAACGTTCTACTTAATATTTTACTAGCACTACAAATAATATAGTAATTTTATAGTCATTATTTTTAAGTAGTTGCATGCTATTTTGCCATTTTGATAACAACAATGTAAACAATTCTAATATTAGGCATCAAGGTTGTTTTGCATTCTATTTTGGATTTGCTATATAATTTGCATATAAGTGTATGTGTATATAAATATTTTTAAGTTGTAATAAAACTTTATACATGTATATTTTTTGCTTTCATATAATTCATTCCTCAGGATAAATTCATAAGAGTTGAATTGCTAAGTCACAGTATATGAACATTCTTATGGTTATTATTCTACATCACCATTTTGCTTTCTAAACAGGTTTGTACCAGCTTGCCATAATGATCAGCTATTTCAAAATCTTCACTGAATTATGGAGTAAGAGTTTTAAAATGTTATATATATTAAAAATAATAAAATAAAAATAATTTAAAATGTTGCATTAGTCTACATTACTAATTTTAGAGATGTAGCAATTCAATCCCAGAGAATCTAACTTGTTTAACATTGCAAAACTGATTAATGGCCAGGTCTTCTGGCTCCTTCTTCAGGGTCCTCACTGAAACACACTATCTTCAGTTTCTCTTTGGCTTCAGAATATTCTTCTCAGATAGGATACCAGATATAAGTCAAGGGCAAATGAAAGGTATGAGGGAATCAGAAAATATTCAAGAGGACAGATGTGGGAAGGAGATATGGAAGATACAATAAGGAGAAGCCTTGAAAGGCAATTTCCTCAGGTCATGCCAGATAATTTCCATTCCAGGTAGCTCATTTACCTGTTTGCAAGCCTAAAAGCAGTCAGGACAAAGGATTTCACTGGACTAGATGGCAGCTGCAGCACAAGATGGAAAGCTTCATGTCAGAGGATTGTAGGAGACAGGCATTCACAGCTGTGAGCCCCCTCTAAATCAGTAATAATTAGTGTTACATCTTACATTTTCAAAATACTACAGAGTTTCCACAGAACTCCTACATGCAAGCTAAGAAAGCCAAGGCAAGCATCATCTTCCCATTTCACAGACAAGAAAAATAAGGTTTCAGGGAGCAAAGGTACCGTTAAGCTCAACTGGCAGAGCAGAGACTGAAACTTCAGTCCTGTGATGTTCTCCCATAGTAATGTGACTTCTATTTCGTAGTCAGGTGAATTTATTAATAAAAATTAAAAACATTTCTTGAACTGCTAGATTTTGAAACTAGTTTTCTAAATTTTATTTTATTTTTTTAAAACAACCTAGAAATTGTAAAGACCACAAGACTGGCTAAGATTCTTTCTTCAGGCAAGTCAAATGATTCTTTTAAAATTGTTTCTTCTTTTCTGAAATGAGAAATTTGAGACAGTTGATCTTTAGGGTCCCTTTCCAATGTCTACTGTATTCTATGACATTTGATGGGGCCTTTTTCTTAAGTAAAACTCCCAGTGTCAAGAGTCCTTAAACAAGCGATGTGCTGTAAGCAATTTCAAATTTTTTTAAAATAATACAAAAAAACTCTTACTGGACACATATTATAATGACTGGACAATTTTTACTTCCATATCAAAATAGGCAAAAGGATGACAATGCTGCTTTCACTTCAGAAAGATTCCAAGAGAACTAACAAGGAAAAGGGAACACCTTGAAACATGACACCAGAGGAACATTCTGGCTTTCTTTGCTGACCTTTGAAAAGCACACCCAATGAATAATGAGAAGTTATGCCATAATTCAGGCCAGGTTCGGAAAGTTTAAGGGAAGTGGGTAAAGTGCTCAGTTGGCCAAGGTACTTTTCAAATGTGAGTTTTCACCCCTGGTTAGTCATGAAGTCAATATAATCTGCAGCAATTTGCATATTTTTAAAATGTAATGAAATAAATCATGGTAAGTTGTCAGACTGTATCATAGAATGCAGCACAGTGGGAAGTCTGCTTTTTTTTCTTTTGCATAAAAGAATTTTATTTAGTGGTCAGATCCCAGTGAATAATGCCTGTCATCGCTTGATTCTGTTAACATGTGGTATTAGATATGCTCTTAACAAAGTGTATAGCGCATCACCAAAAGCTATTTAGTTTGGATTAGGTAGAGTAAAAGAAAACTTCAAAAATCTTTGTTCTTTGATAGAATTTCTAAAATATAAAAATGAAAAAAACCCAAAGCAGTATTTAAAAATGATAAATGTCACTCCAGGATCCTTGCCTGGGAAATCCCTTGGACAGAGGAGCGTGGCGCACTATGGCCCAAAGGTTTGTGAAGAGTCAGACGTGACTGAGCAGCGATAGCAGCAGCCTTTCGAGAACACTCTGTGCTTGTTTCTTTTTCTCATGTT
>NW_011495014.1:357012-363084 GCF_000754665.1 Bison bison bison
TCCCTTAGAGGTAGTCTCACTCCCCCATCTAACCCTCACTCATGATTTCATAAGGTGGACAGTCTTGAGCTGGCTCCAAGGAGCTGGTCCCTTGCTGAGCTCTGACTCTAGGTAGGCATTAGAGGAGGCAGGAAGACTGCTAGATGAAGAAAGGATGGCTCCTTTCTGTTTTGCTTCCCGTTCTCGCCTCCACCCCCAGCCCCACTCCCACCCCACCCTCCAGCATGCATCTGCACCCCAGACAGTGCATCCCAGCGGCTGCAGTTGGTTGCATTCTTCCCTCATTCTCCGAATCAGCCTCCTTGTGGTTTCTGAGACATAACAGCCGGTCAGCGTTTTCTCAGCAGAGGCCTGTCCAGCTCCATGGTTCCTTCTTCAAGTGTCCAGGTTCTAATAACTCCAACCCCTCACCACAAGCCTCCATCCTCAGAGCTATAGCTTCTTCCTGCTGTTACTGCCTCCATGAGACCTCAGTGCAGCACTGAGCAAAGTGTTGTGGGCAGACAAGCGCCAGTCCTTGAAATGTGTGTTATTGTTTCATCAGAATGTCAATTAACTACGTTGCTAAGCGCACTGTTCAGTTCAGCCAATTCTTCTTCAGAGATAGACTCTCAAAAAAAGAAGCAGTGAGTTGATTTACATTCAAGTCAAGCCCCTTATCTCATGGCAGACTGGTAGCAAACAGCAGATCAATTACTCTGAATAGTATCATCTTAGTGACTGGCTCTTAGTTTATAATTCTTTACATTATAGTCACTCCAAGAATCACTCCTATGATTTCTATCTCCTAATGGAGACCCTAACTGATAGAGAGATTAGGTAGAGATATATTTTGAGTAAACTTTATTTTAATTATATATATGCATGTGTAAGGGCTTTCCAGGTTGTGCTAGTGGTAAAGGACCCGCCTGCCAATGCTGGATACATAAGAGACGCAGGTTCGATCCCTGGGTCAGGAAGACCCCTTGGAGGAGGGCATGGTAACCCACTCTATTCTTGCCTGGAGAATCCCATGGACAGAGTAGCCTGGTCGGGCTATAGTCGACAGGGTCACAAAGAGTCAGACATGACTGAAGTGACTTAGCACACACACACGCATGCATGTGTAGAAAACTGTGATATAAAATGTGCCTTATGGTCAAAAAGTTGTTACTATATTAGCCTAATGGATAGATTACGTAGAAAAAAAAATTACCTAAGTCCTGGTTGCAAATGTATCTCATGGATTTCCTGTGACACTATATTTTTAAAAAATTAGTAAAGGAACTCAAAGAAAGTATTTAAGGAACTCTACTCAATATAAACTTCCACCTACAAATGAGAAAAAAGGTAATAATAAGTGAGAGATAACTTACTATATTTTCAAAGGTTTGACATATGGTTCCTTTCAAGACCTAGAAAAATGTATTAATTTGTGTGAGTACATTGTGTGCTGGGACTTCGGAGTACCTCAACTAATTCTGTGCATTCTTTTATGAAGTACTTGTCTCTGCCAATCATATTTATGGAGCAAAGAGTCACTTGTGTCAACAATTACAGGAGCAGACTATTAAAACTATTTAAATATTTTAGATTCTACTATTTAAATACATCCTACTAACTCAACAATGACTTCACTTAATAGTTCACTAATGTGTGTGTAAGGTCTTGCCTGCCAGGGTCTACTTCTATCATCAGAGTTACTGCTGTCTCTAAGGCAGGTCTGAGCTAAGAAAGCAAAGACAGCATGTAACATCTACGCACCTAAGCACTGGCTCCTCAGCATAAATGAGGTGCACCCTCTTATCTGTCATCATGAAACTATAGAAAACATTTTGTTGATTTCCTATGAGTGAACACACACACACACTTTCTTTGTAGGATGCCTGAAAATATGAGGCCAATGATTTCATCCTTTTTATAGAACTATCCATAGGGTGGCCACACAATTGATCACCTATACTGGGTCAGTACAAGAGGGAGGTAGGTGCCCAGGACCCTGAGACAATTCATGCGGAAGTCAGCCTGTGTCTTGCTCTGAAGATATGTTCACACATCAACTATAGGATCTATGACACAGTGGAGGGGAAATCAACACAGAGTAAATGATAAAAGGTACAATAGATCAATATTTCTCTTACGCTTCTAAATACCTTGCATACGAAAACTGTTTCTAGTCACATAGGGTCTTTTCCCATCATATAGCCTTTCTTCAGAAAAACTGGAATATGTTAAAGTTCTACAAACAGAAACAACAACTACATTAGGTTAAGTTTCCTAACTTAGCCAAAGAAGGAAGTCCTCTGAAAACCATGCTGCGGTTCAGGCAGGCTGGTAGAGTAGGGGAAAGTACTAGAATAAGAGAGAGCAGTGTATGTTCCACTTCAGATTCAGCCCTTTCATAAACTCACTGTGTGACCTGTAGAATGCCACCTACTCTTTCTGGATTTCCCGCTCCCTCAGCTGTGAAATGAAAGGGTTGGACAAGATAGCTTATGATGTCCTCTGCGGTTAGCTCAGTCATATGGATTCTACGTACACTTTTCTATCTTGCATTATGACCAAACTCTAAACCATACAGCTCATCCCAAACTGAGTGCTTCTTAGTATCAAAGGAAGAAACCCCCAATACAAATTAATCCAACAAGAACAACATCTAGCTCTCTTCATTTTAAGCATTTATTACATATAGAAGCAGCTGAAATGGTTACAGTTTAAGGAACAACAATTTTCAAGCAAACATTCCATTGAGAAACTCTCTTACTGCCTTCTACAGAGCCACTGAGAACTAGGGAATGAAAACTACTATCGTTCCATTTGGTTCCACTTGGTCTGTGTAGGGACAGAATGAAGCAGAGCTGTGTCAAAGTGTCTCCTGTTCTGATGACAGATGGCCAGGCTTACTGAATGAGAGCTTTTAAAAGAGACCACATCCTGCAGATCTAGGGAAAAGGGCAAAAAAGCGCTCCTGGCTCTCACCATCTCTCCTTGCTCACCATCGTCAACAGAACCTGACATGAATTCCAAACCTTGACCTCAGTTAGCAACTCAATATTCCCATGAAGCCCAGCTCTCCCAGGTCAGCTGAAATTCCATCCAAAGTTATTTCCTCTTCCGAAGTAGTAAAGTTGGAAGTATAAAAGCTCTATAGCCATTTTTTCTCTCTACAGCTCTACAGCCAATTCTTTCCATTTCCCCCCAGATAAGTAAACTTAAAAACTGGAACAGTAGGGTTCCAAAATAAACATTTTCCACCACATTTATTTACCCCAGTTGAGAATGTCTTCATACTTAGCGTACAAAGTGAAGTTCATGCTTTTAAATCTATTCAGATGGCTGCTGGGCCATGTAGTCTTATTAAGTGAAAAATAAGTGCAGTTGCTAAGGGATAAGAGAACAAGCAAAAAGAATATTTCCTCTAGGAAACTATGATACTGGGAAACAACCATTATTTATAATAGAATTTGCCACAGGCAGACAATATCTTACAACTCAGACTCAAAAAATATATATAATTTTCATACAAATATTTACATGAGAATTTACAAGTAAGGAATGTCACTTGGCACAATGCCCCACTTTGAAAATAAAAATGTGCTAAATAAAGATAACACTGATACCACTTTAAAGGATAACACCATAAAATATTTTTAAAAAATAAGTTTCCATCTTCTGCCAACTCACTATTGTATGACTGTGAGACTTGAAGTTAAGCAGCCTAACTTGTTAGTGCTATTAAGCATTGAAATAATGAACAAAAAGACTATGACAGCCTCAAAGAATTGTTTTCATAGGTAACGGTGCCTTGTTTTATGCAGAATAGTAAAGCACAGTCTAGGAAAGGAATGGAATTTTCCACTGGCAGTTGGTGTCACCTTGTTGGTAGCTTTGCAAGACACTAAATTCTAATTTCTACTGGCAAAGGCTATGGTAATAATACTCAATGCCACAACTGACCTTTTTAAGTTGTGTGATGTGGTAACTCTAACTTCTTTTCAAGCCTCAGATGAATTTTATAAGTTCCTAAAGACTATGGGTAGCAGATAACCAACTAGAGTGGTCCGAGGGCTTAGCAATATCTATCACTGGAAAAACAAATTATTTTCGAAACTATTTTCTACATATGCCTAAAAGTTATTTACTACAAAGAATAAATCACCAATATTTTTATAAATCAAAGAAAATGCACAAATAACTCTTAGCAAGTCTTACGACTGTTTAAAATACTACTTCTGTCACAACAGAAAGCATGAGATGTACACTTACAATTACATGAGAATTATATAAAATAATTTGACAGATCCTACCTTTTTCAGGAACCGGATTCCATAGGTAAATATATAAAGGCCATATGAAAATTTCCACCTGTGGAAAGTTTAAAAAGCATTCTATGATACTCAGTTTAAATATTTCATAGCATATTCTGAAATACATGAGTGAAAAAATTCCATTAAATGAACCCCCTCCCACACACACCTTTGTCCCAACCAGGGATTAAACACAACTAGTGACTTCAGTGCAGGCTAAACATGTACACTTACCATGAATGGCATACAGGAAATATTTTAAATATTAATAATTATATTTGTAACAATTATTCTTTCGTTCAGTTATTATGTTTGCCTATTCACTCATCTTTTCTTCTTCCAGCATGTGAATTTCCTCTAGTTCATGGCTCATGAATGGATAGATTTGAACAATATGAAGGTATATAAGATAGTTTGGAATTCTTTGCCTGATACAGAGATTAAGTAAATGACTTACCTGATGTTCATTTTTAAAAGAAAAAACTTTAGTATTTTTAAAGTAGGTAACACTTTTCCCCTTCATCTTTTAACAAATTTTTATTGGCATCTTTCTGGATATCACTAAAGGAACCTATTTGGAATCCAAACCATCCATCTGATGTACAACTGTTAAGCGTCTGCCTGCAGTGCGCGAGACCCAGGTTTGATCCCTGGGTTGGGAAGATCCCCTGGAGAAGGAATTGGCAACCCACTCCAGTACTCTTGCCTGGAAAATTCCATGGACTGAGGAGCCTGGGGTCCATGGGGTCGCAAAGAGTTGGACAGGACTGAGCGACTTCACTTTCACTTTCACTTATACTATCCCAAACTCTGTCCAGCTGTTAGATGGTCACTTTTTTTAATGGGGAAAATCTTTAAGTTCTCTTTCAATGTTAGATGAATTGAACGTTTACCTCTTTTAAAGACTTTACATAAATACCAAGACTTTATATAACTTATATACATAGTGTGTGTGCATATATATAATATATGGTTACTGCAAAAAACCTCAACCTGGTAGTCAATTCCCAATCTCATTTTTTAATTTTTCTGAGTATAAATAGTTGTGCCTTTAAAAACTGGTTGATGTCACAGAACAGAATTCCTGAGATCATGCTGCTCATGGTATCTTGGGTTACAAGTTGTAAATGAACACAAAGGAGAAAGTGACTAGTTAACTTTGCAACAAGGAAATTTGCTTTCCGTGTTTCCAAGCCATGTAAAAATTTCAAATAAGAATTTTTTCTTTGAGTCTGATTTATTTTTAGTTGAAGTATAGTTGACTTACAATGTCATGTCAATTTCAGGTGTACAGCACAGTGATACATTAGTTATACATTATATATACACACTGTTTTTGTTGTTTACTAGCTAAATCATGTCCGACTCTTTTGCAACTGCCATGGACTGTAGACCATAATTATATATATGGTCTCAGTTCAGTTCAGTCACTCAGTTGTGTCCAACTCTTTGTGACCCCATGAATCACAGCACAGCAGACCTCCCTGTCCATCACCAACTCCTGGAGTTCACCCAAACTCATGTACATCGAGTCTGTGATGCTATCCAGCCATCTCATCCTCTGTCGTCCCCTTCTCCTCCTGCCCCCAATCCCTCCCAGCATCAGGGTCTTTTCCAGTGAGTCAACTCTTTGCATGAGGTGGCCAAAATATTGGAGTTTCAGCCTCAGCATCAGTCCTTCCAATGAACACCCAGGACTGATCTCCTTTAGAATGGACTGGTTGGATCTCCTTGCAGTCCAAGGGACTCTCAAGAGTCTTCTCCAACACCACAGTTCAAAAGCATC
>NW_011495014.1:363464-363829 GCF_000754665.1 Bison bison bison
ACATGCTGTCTAGATTGGTCATAACTTTCCTTCCAAGGAGTAAGCGTCTTTTAATTTCATGGCTGCAGTCACCATCTGCAGTGATTTTGGAGCCTAAAAATAAAGTTTGACACTGTTTCCACTGTTTCCCCATCTATTTCCCATGAAGCGATGGGACCAGATGCCATGATCTTCGTTTTCTGAATGTTGAGCTTTAAGCCAACTTTTTCACTCTCCTCTTTCACTTTCATCTAGAGGCTTTTTAGTTGTTCTTCACCTTCTGCCATAAGGGTGGTGTCATCTGCATATCTGAGGTTATTGATATTTCTCCTGGCAATCTTGATTCCAGCTTGTGCTTCTTCCAGTCCAGCGTTTCTCATGATGTA
>NW_011495014.1:363929-368417 GCF_000754665.1 Bison bison bison
TAGTCAATTAAGCAGAAATAGATGTTTTTCTGGAACTCTCTTGCTTTTTCCATGATCCAGTGGATGTTGGAAATTTGATCTCTGGTTCCTTTGCCTTTTCTAAAACCAGCTTGAACATCAGGAAGTTCACGGTTCACGTATTGCTGAAGCCTGGCTTGGAGAATTTTGAGCATTACTTTGCTAGTGTGTGAGATGAGTGCAATTGTGCAGTACTTTGAGCATTCTTTGGCCTTGCCTTTCTTTGGGATTGGATTGAAAACTGACCTTTTCCAGTCCTGTGGCCACTGCTGAGTTTTCCAATTTTGCTGGCATATTGAGTGCAGCACTTTCACAGCATCATCTTTCAGGATTTGAAATAGCTCAACTGGAATTCCATCACCTCCACTAGCTTTGTTTGTAGTGATGCTTTCTAAGGCCCACTTGATATATGGTCTACAGTATAGTATATATATGGTCTACAGTATGGTATATATATATATATATTTTTTTTTTTTCAGATTAATTTCCCTTACAGGGTATTACAACATATTGAGTAGATTTCTCTGTGCTATACAGTAGGTCTTTGTTGTTTATCTATCTTATATATAGTAGTGTGTATATGTTAATTCCATTCTAATTTATGCCTTTCCCCTTCCCTTCTGATAAACCATAACAAGTAAGATTTTTTGTAAAGGTTATTTAAGGAGATGATTCAGGTTACAAAGCTCTTTTGAGGCAAGAAGAAAAGAACAATAGTAGGGAGCTCAGAGAGCTGAGTAAGACTCAATGGTAGAAACAAATGTCCCTGAGTTTCATTCCTGGACTGACTGACTCTTCAAACATCCTGGAATTCAAGTCAGAAGTAACCTTTAGAGAAGAGTTTTGAACTTTAGGATTGAAAATCACCAACTAAAAATCCATAAAACCTGAATTCAGACAGGAACAAAAAGCAATGATTCTAAAACTTCTTACAAAAGCCCTCTTCTAAGCAAAGTCAGTTTACTTACTGCAGTGTCAAAGCCAAGGCCTTAATTTTAACCCCATCTCCATTATCAATTTTTTTGGTGGCTGCGGGTGAGAGTATCTGTGTGTTTCTTTCTGTTAGGATGTATAAATTCTAAATCAGAAGTGAAGACCAGGTATGGGTCTAAGGGTGTGTATCTCATGCAGTTATACAGAGTATGATGCTAGGTTTAATGTTTTGCTGTTACTATCTTGAAATTCTTAATAATTGTTGAACAAGGAGCTCCATATTTTATTGTTCATTGGTTCCTAGAATTATATAGCTGGTTCTGGTCAAGATTCATAGATTCTCTTAACTTTGGGCAAACCTACTGATATCTCTTGACCTCAATTCCATCTCTATAATGGGAGAGTGGTTTATATTATACTGTTTTTGATATTTATACTGTTTTGATATATTGATGTCCTAAGGATTTGATGGAAAGAGTAATTTCCACTTCTCTCTAGTTCCTCTGACTCATGGTTGTATTAAAGCAGCCTAATTCACGCATTTGCAAGTCACTTTTTGGTCTCTGAAGACAAGTGAATTCACAACTCTTAGACTAAATGATTTATAACAACTGTTTCAGCTCTAGAACACTTGTTGTTCAGTCATCAAGTCCTGCCCAACTCTTTGTGACCCAATGGGCTGCAGCATGCCAGGCTTTCCTGTCCCTCACCATCCCCTGGAGTTTGCCCAAGTTCATGTCCTTTGCATCAGTGATGTCATTCTATCATCTCCTCCTCTGTTGCCCTCTTCTCCTTTGCCCTCTTCACCTCCCCTTCACTGCCTTGCATGTCAAAGGGACTTGCATAACTCAATGAAGCTATGAGCCATGCCATGCAGGGCACCCAAGATGGATGAATCATAGTGGAGAGTTCTGACAAAACATGATCCGCTGGAGGAAGGAACAGCAAACCCCCAGTATACTTGCCGTGAGAACCCCATTAACTGTATAAGATACGTAGATCAGGCAGTTTTTACAGATAACAACAAAACTTTATGAAAGTCATTGGAACTCCTATAATCATTCATATAACTACATTTTCTTTCATAAAATGACCCAGCTTTCATAAGACATAGGTTGTATTATAGGAACATGAATGCCTCCATCATTTGAATAACAATTTGTGATGAATATCTATAAGGCAGAGTTTATTTCCACCAAATATCTACAGAAGCAATATTTTCAAGGATTTTTCCATATTCAGGAAATCCTTTATTTTTGTAGTTTCATGTAGGTTACAGTTTTAAATGGTGCCTAACTACCAGCCATTGACACAACCCCTCTCAGCCTCCCACTAAAATATCTATTAAAAAGGAAGGTAAATAAAGGTGCATGCAACCACAAAAAAGAAAAAATGACCTTGTACCTATTACAAGAATCAGAGAATTTACAGAAGAAAAAAAAAGAATAAGAATAAAATTAGAAATAAAAATGTAATTAGAGGCAACAAGAAACAAGCTATTGGTCTTAAAGGAAGTAGGAAAATCTGAGTATATCTTCCTGTCTCCACTTTCTGCCATCTTGTACAGAAATGCAAAAATCTGCATCCATCAGAAACCTAGACAGCCCTCTGTCATGAATGAAACTTTTGAGGTAGGAAGAGAATCCCCCCACCTTGTCAATTCATGACTGATCAAAAGATGAGTAAGAAAAAAGGAAGCATTTAGCACCCTGGGAGTTCCAGTTACACAGAAGGTGACTTAGAGGCAAAATGATTCATGGTGGTATTGCATTCTGGAGGTTCGAGTTCTTACAACCCATTTAACTGACAGAGAACAAGATATAGAGATAGCTGCTCTATGTGAAATTCTTCTGGTTCACTGAAAGTAGACCAAGGCCTATAGTCATCAACTTGCTACAAGGTCAGAGATCTAAAAGAGGACTTTTACTAGCAAAAAAGAGAACAGAGAGTGGGGTAAAAGTCAATCTATACATCTTCTCTGTGAGCAGGTCTAGATGAATATTTCCAAATTCGGGAATGAAAAAAATCTAAATGTCAATACAGGTCTACTAGGAAGTATTGAATAAATACGGAAAGAAAAGAGCATGCTAAGGATCCAAAGAAAGAACCATCTCCTAAAGTTAACTCCCTGGAGGAATCAGATGTCATTTTTAGAAAAGCATTTGGTGTTGTTAGATATGTCTCCTAAAACCAGAAGAAGAAAGCCACAAATTAGTAAAAGACTACTGGGTAAGATAAAAAGAGATTATAAGTGAAACAGAAAAGCAATATAAGGATTCTAAAAATGAAGTGAAGGAATATTATTCACATGAGGGGGAAGGGAAGAAAAAATATACACATATCCTGCTAAAAATCATTGATGTAGAAGATAAAGCATCTCCATAGGGCTGGAGAGAAAACCAATGGATGAAGAAGACCTAAGATCCAGAGAATCAGAAAAATCAAGTCTAGTTATAGCTGCTTCTGAGAAAACTCAACTGAAGGATTTAAACAGAAGGAATAGCCAAAGATACAACTGAAAAAAAAAAACTGACTGAAAAGAATAAGGTCAACATTGTATTCTGAACAATATCAATTCAAAGCCACATCCTGACAAATTTTGAATCCTTGGGTTAAAAAAAAAATCCTTCAATATCCATGCACAAAAACAAAAAAAGTCAACATACAAATCAATTGAAAATATGTCACCATCAAAGGAACAAATATCCAGCAGTCTTAACTTCTCCTTTGCATCACTAAATTTATAGAAAAGACAGAACATTCCATCAAAGAAAGCTACTACCAGCCAAACTGCTTTCATTTGTTAAAAAAAAATACATAAAACATTCTCAGATAATCAAAAGCTCTGAAAATACATTACTCTTTAACCATTACTAAACAAATTACTTTGGTCACTTCCAACCCACTGAGATACAAAAGTTAAGAATTCAAAAAGTATGATTTTAAAATAAAAGCAGTATTGTTAACAACATAAATAATTGCTGTAAATTTCATTGGGGAAATTTGGGCAAATAATGCCCAATAAACTGGAAAATTCTGAAAGAGATGGGAATACCAGACCACCTGACCTGCCTCTTGAGAAACCTGTATGCAGGTCAGGAAGCAACAGTTAGAACTGGACATGGAACAAATAGAAAAAGGAGTATGTCAAGGCTGTATATTGTCACCCTGCTTATTTAACTTATATGAAGAGTACATAATGAGAAACGCTGGGCTGGAGGAAGCATAAGCTGGAATCAAGATCGCTGGGAGAAATATCAATAACCTCAGATATGCAGATGACACCACCGTTATGGCAGAAAGTGAAGAAGAACTAAAGAGCCTCTTGATGAAAGTGAAAGAGGAGAGTGAAAAAGTTGGCTTAAAGCTCAGCATTCAGAAAATGAAGATCATGGCATCCGGTCCCATCACTTCATGGCAAATAGATGGGGAAACAGTGGAAACAATGGCTGACTATTTTTCTGGGCTCCAAAATCACTGCAGATGGTGATTGCAGCCATGAAATTAAAAGATGCTTGCTCCTTGGAAGGAAAGTTA
>NW_011495014.1:368552-390298 GCF_000754665.1 Bison bison bison
AGAAAGCTGAGAGCCAAAGAATTGATGCTTTTGACCTGTGGTGTTGGAGAAGACTCTTGAGAGTCCCTTGGACTGCAAGGAGATCCGATCAGTACATCCTAAAGGAGATCAGTCCTGGAGGGACTGATGTTGAAGCTGAAACTCCAATACTTTGGCCACCTGATGTGGAGAGCTGACTCATTTGAAGACCCTGATGCTGGGAAAGATTGAGAGCAGGAGGAGAAGGGGACGACAGAGGATGAGATGGTTGGATGGCATCACTGACACAGTGGTCATGGGTTTGGGTGAACTCTGAGATTTGGTGATGGACAGGGAGGCCTGGCGTGCTGCGGTTCATGGGGTCACAAACAGTCGGATACGACTGAGTGACTGAATTGAACTGAACTGAATGCCTAATAAATGCTACTGTTCTTAAGGGGCAATTTAGTACAAAATATTTAAAAACAATAATCAAAGGATGAATTCTCAGATTATATTACTGGAAGAAGGGACTGGAGAAGGGAAGCATTAAATTTATTCTTAAAGAGAAATTTCAAGAGACTGTGGTCATGGTAAGAGAAATATAGTTAAAAGAATGTTTCTTTAAAAACTTAGAGGATGTCTGGTTAAAGATGGCAATGTTTTGGGCGCATTGAACTGGGTGACGGGTGATGGGTCTGATGGGTGCATGAATCTTCCTATGTGCCTTTATGAATGCAGCACTAAACAGGCAGAAAAGGAATTTTGTTAAGGAAAGCATAAACTCAAAAGGACACAGACAACAGGGTTGAGGATAACCACCTCACTGTGGAGCCTGTTGTCTGAACCAGGGGCTGGCTGGATTCTAGGCTGTGGTTGGAGGATGCTCAGAATCACCAGAGAATCCCAGAAAGATTCCAGATGAGAAAGCAACTCTGCAAGGGAGGAACCTCTATTGGACCGAGAGGCCTCAGGATTAGCTTGCCCAATTCCAGACTGTTGCTAAGTGGCCAAACCAGGACACAAACCTAGTGCAACGCTGACTCGAAAGCCTCCTCTCAAATTCCACAGAATTAGCATGCATTTCTCTGCCTAGATGTGTTCCACACTACACTTGTTTGGACATGGAAACCTTTTATAGCCATCAAGCCTGAAAATGAGAATGGAAGGCTAGTAAAAACTACCACCCACAGAATCTGTTTTATTGTCCTTACACAATAAGGCTGAAAGGGTTCTTTGTCAAAATAAGACTAATAAAATGTGCCATAAAAGCAGAGAATCAGAGTGTTGAGGTCTTGCGTTTTATTGCCAGGTGTCACTCACATGGCACAGGGGTCCTAAGTGATAGAGGAGGCAGATGCAGGGAGAGACATCCAGAAGCAGCTCCCTGAGCTCAACTCAGCACATCAACCCCAGAAAGGAGGACAGCCCGTGGGGCCAGTTTCTTTACAACATTTCTGGAGTACTTGCTCTGGGCTAACGGCTGTTCTGAGCCCTTTACAAGCAGAAAGTCGTTCAGTGAAAACTATTCCACACAACAAAGTAGGTACTATTAACATCATCCCTAATTTTCCTTCAAATGAGGAAACAAGCCCAGAGAGGTTCACTGACTTCTCAAAGGTCACACAGCCAGTAAGGGAGAACACCAGCACTGCAAACCAGGCACATGATTTCAACATCCCAGCTCTTAACTATCAGGCTCTGCTGCCTCTTCTTGACGTTACACACCTGAAAACTGAAGACAATGCATTCGGCTGAAATGGTATTTCCAACCAAGGGGCCATTCATAGACACCACATGATGAGAACAGTCTCTGTCCTGATGACTAGAAACTGGCTGCTTGCAAAACTGGAAGTAGGAAAGGGCTGCACTGGGGATTCTTCTCAATACCAGGGCACTTAGACAATACTAAGCTTGTTCACTAAAGTCACCAGTAATATCCCAGGAGCCTTCTCCGTCTTAGCCACTCATCTTGTCTATGTACTGCAACACCATCCCTCCTTTGAGATTTATGTCAAATCTAGCTATTCCATGAAGCCACCTTTTCTGAGCACTGCAACAATGAAAGCATTATAATTCTCTAACGGTGTGTTTCTTACCTCCTTATCTCATCTTTGATTACAGCCACAAACCTCTGACTTGCTTGTGAGCTCCAAGTAGGTATGACTGAATATTATTTATTTTTGTGTTTCTGACAGCAGAGTGTTTGGCGAGAAATAGTCCCTAAATTGACATCTGAATTTTTATTAATGGTATCAGCACTCCCTTTAACTTCTCTACTTATAGGTTTATTTTAACCAAAATAGTCTTTAATCAAATAATTTTACCAACTATTTCCAGAAACTGTGCAAAATATGAGTAAGAAAGGGGAAAGACATGCCAAATGCTTATAATGCAGTTTTTTTACATGACCAATATAGCAGAAATTTGGAATTAAAGAAGGTCAACTCTGGAATGGTCTAAATAATAATTTAAAAATACTGTTACTGAATGCAAAACTAGGATGCCTTCTTAGAACACATATTAGCATGTAGTTCCTTTGATTCTGACTGAATTTATCAATTTGAGATATTTCACATTTTCACTGTTCCATCATTTAAGGTTAAAAAAAAAACACTGCTTACCAAATATATGAATAAAAGTGAAGTAGGGCTTACATCTTTTTTTAATGAAATTTAATATAAACTTCATATATCTTGCAAATTATTACAAATGAAGTGAAACTACTATTGTTGTTCGATTGCTAAGTCATGTCTGCCTCTTTGTGATCCCAAGGACTGCAGCACGCCAGGCTCCTTTGTCCTCCACTATCGCTCAGTTTGCTCAAATTCATGTCCATTGAGTTGGTGGTGCTATCTAACCATCTCATCCTCTGCTACCCACTTCTTCTTTTGCTTTCAACCCTTCCCAGCATCAGGGTCTTTTCCAATGAGTCGGTTCTTTGCATCGGGTGACCAAAGTATTAGAGCTTCAGCTTCAGTATCAGTCCTTCCAATGAATATTCAGGATGGATTTCCTTTAGGATTGGCTGGTTTGATCTGCTTGCAGTCCAAGGGACTCTCAAGAGTCTTCTCCAGCACCACAGTTCCAACGCATCAGTTCTTGAGCACAGCCTTCTTTATGGACCAACTCTCATATCCATACATGACTACTGGAAAAACCATAGCTTTGACTATATGGACCTTTGCCAGCACAGAGATGTCTCTGCTTTTTAATATGCTATTTAGGTTTGTCGTAGGTTTTCTTTCCAAGGAGCAAGTGTCTTTTAATTTCATGGCTGCAGTCACTATCCTCAGTGATTTTGGAGCCCAAGAAAAGAAAATCTATCACTGCTTCCACTTCTTCATAGTGAAACTATGGAGTTTGATAAATGAAAAAATATTCTGAAATTAATTAGTAAAGACTTTGTATACTGATACAGTTGTCCATTGGTATCCATGGGGAATTGATACCAAATAACAGTGTCAAATATCAAAATCCAAGGATGCTAAAGCCCCTTATATAAAATGGTATAGTGTTTGCCTACAAACTATACACATTCTCCTGTACACTTTGAATCATTTCTAGAATACCTAATACAATGTAAATATTATATAAATAGCTACTAGTATGTGGCAAATTCAAATTTTGCATTTTGAAACTTTCTGGACTTATTTTTCCCAAATATTTTCAATCCCTGGTTGGTTGAAATTTGTGGAAATGGAACCCACAGACACAGAAAGCCAACTGTACTTTACATAAATCTATCTTTTCACCTCCCAAGGATCAAACCTGGGTCTCCCGCGTTGCAGGCAGACTCTTTATTGTCTGAGCCACCAGGAAGCCCCACAAAGAAGATTAAATTTCTGTTTTTCTACTGAAAACCTCAAAGCTTATGACTTTCATAAGGAACGAACAAAGCTACAGTTATAAACATGGTATACTCATATTTCATCATTTCTCCAGTCAAGTACATCAGGACTTAAAAACACCCTTCAAAAGGGTTTCTGTGTATCAGATACATTCACTTCCACAATGTTTTGAAGTGAAGTTAACTGTGGCTTCAAACTTAACAGCCATCTTAGTCATCATTTTTGTGATGATACTGTTCATGAAGTGAACAGTACTTCTATTTACTAGGCGTTCTTTGAGGATCAACTAAGTATTTTCATAAGTTAGCAGTAGCTGCATTCCTTGAGCACTCACTTAAAGCCTGACCATCATACACTTTTGTATGTACTAACTTATTCTCATCTTATGAGAACCCTATGGGGTAGATGCTACTATCATTCCGATCCTACAGACGTGGAGAAATAATTTAGGTCACTTGCCTAAAACCACAGTTAGCAAGTAATGAATTTGGGGATTCAAACCCAAGCAATCTGATTCCAGGGACCACACTCCTTTCTACTACATACTGCCTCTTTATTTTAACATAAAAGTTAATAAAGAAGTTATATTTTTTATTGCAAAATACACTACTCTATAGCTTTTTCTCCAAACATATTAAGCAAAATTAGTGGAAGTACTCTGACAGCTACGGCCTCCACTTTCAAGCTCCTTTTTGATGCTAAGGCAGGAGGGCAAATAAAACTCTCTGTTGTCTTCTCTTCCTTTCTCCACAAATGTTAAGCATACACTCGAAGTGAAATGACTTGGCGAGAGTCTTGGTTAAGAGTCGGTGTCATGAACGTGTGATGCTTACCCTAGAAGGACAACAGCTTACTGAGGACAAAGATTTGGTCTTACAGGTGTTTGAGTGCAACATTGGTATATTTCTGTGTACATAAATCAAAGCTATCCATCTCCCAATTTTTATGTTTGAACACAAGTTTTTCTTTTTTATTATTTTTAATTAATTATTTTTTTTAATTGGAGGCTAATAACTTTACAATATTGTAGTGGTTTTTGCCATACTTTGACACAAATCAGCCTTGGGTATGCATGTATCCCCCATCCTGCATCCCCCACCACCTTCCATCCCATCCCTCAGGGTTGTCCCAGTGCACCAGCCCTGAGCGCCCTGTCTCATGCATCAAACCTGGACTGGAGATCTATTTCACATATGGTAATATACATGTTTCAATGCTATTCTCTCAAATCATTCCACCCTTGCCCTCTCCCACAGAGTCCAAAAGTCTATTCTTTATATCCGTGTCTCTTTTGCTGTCTCGCATATAGGGTCATTGTTACCATCTTTCTAAATTCCATATATATGCATTAATATACTGTATTAGTGTTTGTCTTTCTGACTGACTTCACTCTGTATAATAGGCTCCAGTTTCATCCACCTCATTAGAACTGATTCAAATGCATTCTTTTAAATGGCTGAGTAATATCCCATTGTGTATATGTACCACAGCTTTCTTATCCATTCATCTGCTGATGGACATCTAGGTTGCTTCCATGTCCTGGCTATTGTAAACAGTGCTGTGATGAACATTGGGGTACACGTGTCTCTTTCCATTCTGGTTTCCTCAGTGGGTATGCCCAGCAGTGGGATTGCTGGGTCATATGGCAGTTCTATTTCCAGTTTTTTAAGGAATCTCCAAAGTGTTCTCAACAGTAGCTGTACTAGTTTGCATTCCCACCAACAGAGTAAGAGGGTTCCCTTTTCTCCGCACCCTCTCCAGTATTTATTGTTTGTAGACTTTTTGATGGCAGCCATTCTGACTGGCGTGAGATGGTACCTTATTGTGGTTTTGATTTGCATTTCTCTGATAATGAGTGATGTTGAGCACTTTTTCATGTGAACACAGGCTTTTCTTAACAGCCTTGCTCTATCGAATAGCCTTGTTTTTTCACCAGCAAAGGTAGTGATCCCAGGGCGTCCATCCACACCCTTGTTCTACCAATGAAAACATCAGGTTCAGAGAAATGTATAACTTCCCTATGTTCCCAGATTACTGGGTAAAAAGAAAAACAGGGCTCCTCATTTTTCACACCAGGTCTCCTTTGTCTACATCTTAAAGCCCTGTAGCCTTAAGGTCTAGACTAGAAACAGATAATGACACCCTGAGTTCAGAAAATACTCAGTGGACACCTGATACACTGCCAATTCTCTGAGGAAGCATGTAATGTCCATTAGTGCACAGACATCAAATTTCACAAATTATTTTATTTTTTACAGAGCCACAGGTGCCAGACTTCTGTTCATCTGGGTGGTTGGTGGGTTGGCTGGATTTTTGGTTTGTAGAACAAAATCAGGTCCTTCAATTTTATTTTGCATTCAGTAAGTCTAACAAAGCCATCAGACATCACTGAATCATGTTAATGATGCAGACACATATTTCTTTCTTGTTCCACAGGTTTTTAGCCAAAATACCTCCCCTCAAAGATTAGACATGGGTTCAACTCCTGAGTTGGGAAGATCCCCTGGAGCAGGAAATGGCAACTCACTCCAGTATTCTTGCCTGGAAAATCCTAGGGACAGAGGAGCCTGGCGGGCTACAATTCATAGGGTCACAATGAGTTGGACACGACTGAAGTGACTTAGCATGCAAAGATTAGTTTTAGAATGCAGTATTTTGAAGTGGAGATAGATTTGAAGTCTTAGTTAAATAATTGATATGTTTTATCTGAAGACATTTTTAAAAAGAGATAACAATTTTTAAGTCCGTTTTCTCCATTTCAAATTGTTACTGGGACACTAATTTTATTAATTGAAGACAACAGAGATGATCATCAGCTAGGAAGAAAGTAAATTGATTTTAGCTTGAAAAATTCCATAAATTTAAAGAATGAAACGAAGATGAGATTAAAGATTCTTTTCTTGGAAACTCTGATATACAATCTAAATTTCCAAGATAGCGTTCAAACTTTAATCAGTTTAGGAATCCAAAGAAATAGTCTAGCTAGGAGAAAAGATATGACTCAGCCTATAGACCAATTATGCAGACCTGAGTTTCGCCTCAAAGCAAACATCTCCTGAAATTATTTCTATGTCCATCAATAAGTAACTCTGTGACTCCAAGTAGTTTTCCTCATTTGCTGAAGGCTCAGCTTTCACTTTCATGCACTGGAGAAGGAAATGGCAACCCACTCCAGTGTTCTTGCCTTGAGAATTCCAGGAACGGCGGAGTGGGGTGGGCTGCCGTCTATGGGGTCGCACAGAGTCAGACACCACTGAAGCGACTTAGCAGCAGCAGCAGCAGCAGCAGCAGCTGTTTCTCTTGAGAAGCAACAGACTTATCAATGCAGTCACTGAGGTTGGAGGTAAGTCAAACCTATTGACTTCATTCTCAGGGTCAGTGTGAACTTAATCTGAGCCGGAACTGTTTTCATTAAATCATTGATTCAAAAAACAGGTTAGGCACTTCTGTAACATGCAAAATAATGTTATATATTTCATGAATATACATACTCATATAATATATACACATATATGTAGCATAAAAATACAGAAGGAAATATAAACACCAAATTGAGGATAGAGATTGACTGGAGGGTAGAAGAGAACATAGAAGGGGTCTATAGAGAGCTTCAGCTGCTTCTGTAATATTTTAATCCTTTAAAACAAGACTGGAGAGAGCTCAGAGGGTCTCTGTTATATTAGTCTCTGTATTTAAGAATACTTCATTATAAAAAAAAGATACTGTGAATAAGAATTATGTTCAGTAAAACATATTACAGTAAATTATTATGTCGTTTCCTTTTCTCACACCTGGGAACTATGAATGGCTTTTTCATTATATACCATCAGTCCAAGCATCATTTTCTAAGCATCATAACTAGTTTTTCTCTTTTCCTGTCATTTATAGTCATGCTTTGAGGGCTAAAATTACTATTGGAAAAGTTTCAGGTATTGTCTACATTTTATACTGACTTCTAAATCTACTGTGATCCATTTCTTAGATTTAACTACTTTGATTTGGCTATTGGGTTTTTTTAATGCTTTTTTTGTAAATTCTAACAGCAGTCAAATTTTACTGATTCTCTCTTCAGTTCTCTATTGGGGTCCATTCTTTCTTTCCAGGTTGATTTCTCTTGTCAAATGCCCAGCAAGGTTGAACTCAGCATCTCTGGCCTTTGGCCCCTCCCATGAGTCTTTCCAACACCAGTCCCAGGCTCCTACAATCTACTCAAAATACAACTGCCAAAAATCAACATCCACAAATGACATTCTGTTAGGTCACTGTGTCTATGAAACATTTCTCCTTACGCCTCGAATTCCCCTGAATACGGACTAAACGTATAATTGTGAGCTTCAAGTCCATTCATTTATACTCAAGTTTGAAAGGCCACAACTTGTAGAAATCAGAAAAAGGTAAATGAGCATTTTCCAACAAACATTTGTTCAGGATAAGCATAAAGGAAGGATAAAATCAAGATTATTCTCCTGTTGCCAAAAATAAAATCAGTCAATAAGACTTTGGAACATGTACTTGCAAATGTCACAATTCTTAAGTGTGTGGTTAAGGCAAAAGCAGCCAAATATTTATTACCACCTAACGTCAAGCTAATGTTATGTGTCCCTTGAACATCAAGTGCTTTCATAGTCTCTATGTACTTTCTTTTTTCTTATCTGAAAGCAGACTGAAGACAAAAAAGAGTCATTTGTTCAGATGCTGTGATTGCACAGGAAAGAAAGAAATGGGAATAAATGGTACTCCAATTTGAAAAATGTACATACTTTTGCATTTAAGAAGAAATTCATTTGTACCTCTCTACTGCCCTGTTTGGTATCAACTTTCTGTCATAGGCTGTATAGCACATCTCATAACTGGAGGAGAGACAGAGCAACAGGCCATTCACAGGGCCTGGCATAGAGATCCTCTCCTACCCTTAAATCCTGCCTACAATTCTAGTATAAAATTTCTTTACTTTCCTCATCTGAAAAATGGGGATGAAAATATGTAATTTTCAGTATTGTTAGAATTTAATGAGAAATGAAAGAAAAGATTAAAACACAGAGAAATATGCTCGGGGGTGGACCCTAGGATGCTACGTAGGCTCATTCTTAATTTACTAGCTCTGACGTGCCAGTCTCACCATGCATTCATACATCATGTTTCACCTCCTGGTGTTCGTTCATTTTTTGAAATATTTTTTCCACCCACACCCATACCACTTCTCATCCTCCAGCTCCTTCAGCCCATTTACCACCAAATTCTCTTCTTGGACTTTGAAGTTGTCTGGGAAGAGTACAGATTTGCTTATGTAGATGTTTATTTATGTGTGTGTATGTGTATGGGCTTCTCAGGTGGCACAATGGTAAAGAACCTGCTTGCAAATGCAGGAGACATGGGTTCGATCTCTGGGTAGGGAAGATCCCCTAGAGAAGGAAATGGCAACCCGTCCCAGTATTCCATGCCTGGAGAATCCCATGGACAGAGAAGCCTAGCTGGCTACAGTCTATGGGGTCACAAAGAGTCAGACATGACTGAGAACACACACACACACGTGTATATGTATGTATAAACATAGATATATGTATCAATAAATATATAGTATATGTACATGTATAAACACAGATATCTATGTGTATGTATATGCATGTACATATAAAAGTTAAATCCAAGAATATCAAGGATCTCTAATTGGAAACAAATACAGGTATGTAGACCTCTGACCTAGTATCTTCTATGTGGGAGGGGATGATGTTCTCTCTCCATCCTCTATTAGGGAAAGAAAAATAAGAGCAGACAAACAATTTGCAGTCACAAGGAGCTTTCCAAAAAAGTCAGTAAACTTGTACTCCTGTATAAGAAAATAAGCCATTTCATGAAATTGAGCCTAGTTACAAAACACACAATGAAATTCTTGGCTGACTAGTCGCCATGTGACTTGTATGCTGACTGAAAAAGTAATGAGTTGCCCACATGCCAGCTATATTCATACAGTAGTACCTCATCTTTTAAATAACCAGAACACTCCATTCACTATGAGCACTGGAAGACAATGAGCTGCCCACTTTAAAGCAGCATCATGCTACCAAAAAACTGTCAGAACTAATAAATGAATCACAGGATACAAAATCAAGGTACAGAAATCTATGCCATTTCTGTACATTTACAAACTATCAGCAAGAGAAATTAGGAAAATAATCCCATTTACAATTGCATCAAAAAGAAATTTTCCCTGGTCTCCATCCACTTCCCCAAAGCAGAAGTGTTTGTTCCCATAATATACTGTTCTAATATTAATATTTATTATAGTTATCTTTTAAGCAGATAACTGATGCTGGGAATGATTAAGGGCAATAGAAGGGGGCAATAGAGGATGAGATGGTTGGATAGAATCATTGACTCAAAGGACATGAATTTGAGCAAAAATAGTGAAGGGCAGGAAATCCTGGCACACTGCAGTCCATGGGATTGCAAACGGTCGGACAGGACTTAGCGACTGAATAACAACAATGCTTTAAGAGACCAACAATCAGTTGAATTTTCATTTCCAAGTGAAAGATCTGTGCCTTAATTCTGCCCAAGACTCACTTTAGGGAGGATGCATTCTCCCTGGGCCGGAATACTGGATCCTTGGCTTTCATTTCAGTCTTTGTGAGTGAGCATAGGCGCTCCCTGTGATTCTATCATCTGGTCTATAAAATGAAGATAATAACATCTACTTCAAAGGGTTTGAGTGAGGATTAAATGAGATGATACTTGTAAAGTACACAGAATAGCATTCCAATATGTGGCAAATGTTTAACAACTCTTATCTTTATTATTTTTATATAGCATGTATATGACATATAGCCCATAAATGATTCCTGAATTAAGTCTTATGGTTAACTGTATGGGCCTCCGCCAATTGCTAGACACACCATTAAATTATAACAGGGCTTTAAGGAAAGACATTTTGTATGAGATCTGAAAAAGATACAAGGGTAGAGGAAGCCTTCCTTCCACTAAAGTGGTTAAACAATAGGTCATGTAAATGAGGGACTCTCTGTTGCTTCTTTATTAAATTTATGTGTTAGAATTTGGCTGACTTCTTATTTTCCCCTTGTTTGTAGTTTTAAAGTTATTTAATATTTAATGTTACAAAACCACTTGAGATTGCTGCTACACTAAATCTGTACATTGTACACGCAGTTCTGAAAATGTTAAGAGCAAAATTTAGTAGAGCTGGAAAGTGAAAAGTATAGCAGTGAATTTCCATGGCAATGTGGTGTTATAAATAAGATATGATACGTGGAGAAATTGATCACCAAAGAGGTACAGATGAAGAGAATGAGTTTATGTTTATTCATGGGTTTTTTTAAACTCCTGTGCATTGAGATATTTTATAGCCACAAAATTAAATATCTGAACTTCAAGGTCATCATCTAAAACCTGTAAACACACTGCCTCTAAATGAGGGACTGCAAACTTAAATTCTTTGGGCACCACGCCAGTCAGACAAACAAGGAGATGGTTAGGCTGAGCTCTGGGAGCTGGGGGAACAGCCACTGGCACTCAGTCTCCATGCTGGCAGCGGAACAGGAGGTGCTCAGGGCTGTGGCAATCTCAGTACCCCACTGAAATAAGGGTCAGTCAAATGTCAAGAAAAATCCAAAATGAACTGTGGCCAGAATTCTCCCATTTTTCAGAGAAAGCTGGCAGTCTGATATTTTATGTATTTTATATGAAATCTGATTTTTAAATAAATGCTGGCAATTAACTTGACTGAAAACTAAAACACTAAAAAGGCCAAACAAAATACATCTTGAAGGCTGGATCCAACCTGGGGTCACGAGTTCACAACTTTTGGTTTCATATGTGGATGAAATGGGTGGGATGTTTTATTTTTAACCCTTACTCTCCAAACTACATAAATAAGCTGGAATGGAACTCTCTGCTTTCCCAAGGCATGGAATTTTCATGGGTAAAATTTCATCCTCATTTTCTAATGACCTAATGAACTCTTGATCAATTCTCAGAAAATGTGCAGCAACCAAAAATGGAGAGAAGTCAAATCAAAGAAATTCTACATGTAATTATGCTCACAAACAGACTGCCATTCATTAAGGAGGATAAATTGAGCAATTACTTAATGCCTAGACATGCAAGGATCTAAATATGAGTAAGTCATAATCCTTCCCTTAAGAAGCTGACAATCTAACAGGCTGTTTCTTGACGGGCTATGGCTGCAAATCTAAGAAAGCCTTACTATTTGAGGCCATCATTCACATCCTCTGTCTGCACTTTCAGCTTGGGACAATATCCAAACAGTAGCTTTTATCTCAGGGTCATCCTGCCCTAGTGTCTCTGGGGGAAAATGCCTGGAGATCTCAGTTCTTCCACATCAGACCTGGGAATCTTATTAAAATGGAGGTGGTGTTACATCTGTCCCTTCTCTCTGTGAGCTGAGGTGAGAGAGGGGCAGGGTAGAGATGCAGTGGGGGGACCAGACAGAAAACCCAAGAAAAGTTCCACTGGACTCAGTGTCCGAATCCCCTTTAGACTTTTGTAGGAATGTAGAGCAGGAGAATGATCAGGAGATCAGTGGCTCCAAAGCAATGGGAAAGGGCCTGGGGGTCCCTGGCCCGTGTTAGTGGAATAATGGAGGAACAGCTGATGGGGAAGGGAGCGGAAGGAGGCAGGGCCTGTTCTGGTCCTTTTCTGAAAGAGTTGGGGTTAAGGGATTCTTGCCTTAAGATGTTATCAAACATCTATTCGAATGAAGTATATATTCTTATATTTCCTTTCCTTTTCAAATATTGAATATAAAGATTAGTAAAGGTATATATATATTTTTTTAATTTTAATTTTATTTTATTTTTAAACTTTACATAATTGTATTAGTTTTGCCAAATATCAAAATGAATCCATCACAGGTATACATGTGCTCCCCATCCTGAACCCTCCTCCCTCCTCCCTCCCCATACCATCCCTCTGGGTCGTCCCAGTGCACCAGCCCCAAGCATCCAGTATCATGCATTGAACCTGGACTGGCATCTCGTTTAATACATGATGTTTTACATGTTTCAATGCCATTCTCCCAAATCTTCCCACCCTCTCCCTCTCCCACAGAGTCCATAAGACTGTTCCATACATCAGCGTCACTTTTGCTGTCTCGTACACAGGGTTATTGTTATCATCTTTCTAAATTCCATATATATGCGTTAGTATACTGTATTGGTGTTTTTCCTTCTGGCTTACTTCACTCTGTATAATAGGCTCCAGTTTCATCCACCTCATTAGAACTGATTCAAATGTATTCTTTTTAATGGCTGAGTAATACTCCATTGTGTATATGTACCACTGCTTTCTTATCCATTCATCTGCTGATGGACATCTAGGTTGTTTCCATGTCCTGGCTATTATAAACAGTGCTGCGATGAACATTGGGGTACACGTGTCTCTTTCCCTTCTGGTTTCCTCAGTGTGTATGCCCAGCAGTGCGATTGCTGGATCATAAGGCAGTTCTATTTCCAGTTTTTTAAGGAATCTCCACACTGTTCTCCATAGTGGCTGTACTAGTTTGCATTCCCACCAACAGTGTAAGAGGGTTCCCTTTTCTCCACACCCTCTCCAGCATTTATTACTTGTAGACTTTTGGATCACACCCATTCTGACTGGTGTGAAATGGTACCTCATAGTGGTCTTGATTTGCATTTCTCTGATAATGAGTGATGTTGAGCATCTTTTCATGTGTTTGTTAGCCATCTGTATGTCTTCTTTGGAGAAATGTCTATTTAGTTCTTTGGCCCATTTTTTGATTGGGTCATTTATTTTTCTGGAGTTGAGCTGGAGGAGTTGCTTGTACATTTTTGAGATTAGTTGTTTGTCAGTTGCTTCATTTGCTATTATTTTCTCCCATTCTGAAGGCTGTCTTTTCACCTTGCTGATAGTTTCCTTTGATGTGCAGAAGCTTTTAAGGTTAATTAGGTCCCATTTGTTTATTTTTGCTTTTATTTCCAATATTCTGGGAGGTGGGTCATAGAGGATCCTGCTGTGATGTATGTCAGAGAGTGTTTTGCCTATGTTCTCCTCTAGGAGTTTTATAGTTTCTGGTCTTATGTTTAGATCTTTAATCCATTTTGAGTTTATTTTTGTGTATGGTGTTAGAAAGTTAGTTTCATTCTTTTACAAGTGGTTGACCAGTTTTCCCAGCACCACTTGTTAAAGAGATTGTCTTTAATCCATTGTATATTCTTGCCTCCTTTGTCAAAGATATATTAATGTTCACACTTTGAGAAACAATAAAAAATTGTTACAAAAATATTCATCATGTTTTCAAAGTTTTGATCGTAGACTTTTTCACATTTGAAAAGATATAATGAAAGGAGGAGAGGCAAGGGGAATGGGCAAGATATTTACTATCAGAGTTTCAATAGCAAATCAGTTACTCATAGATGATGGCAAATGTTAACGGGAAACAATTCAAATTATAAAATAAAATGCATTCACAATTTTCCTGGAACATATCTATACTATGTAATTGAAGGCAGAGATATACAGTCAAACAGACAAATCAATTCTCAAGGGTTCCTTGTAATCACTTGTACATATTTGGGATGTTATGACCAATGTAGTAAATACACATTCTTTCTCTGCATCATTGCATGCTTTAGAGTAACACTATTTCCTGGAGCTGTGAAAGCTCTTTCATGTAGAACCTCAGGATAACTGGGGTAGCACTGCCAAGAAAGGAGACAGACTGAGAAGCAAGCAGGTCCTTAGGGAAAGAATGGCATGCAGATTTTCTCAGAACCAAGGACTTCTTTCTGAAAGGGGTAAATAATGAAAGCCTGCAGTGTTCCTGGAAGTGGTCTCTGCCTCCAAGATTTTGCCTATTTTAAGCCAGATTGAGGCTCCTAAAAGAACAATTCTGCAGACACTTTAATGAAATGACTCTGGGGTTTTCAGTAATCAGAGCCCACCTTTAGACTCCTACTGTGGTCACCATTAGCCCCATGTCTGTGTCTCCTGGGATAGCAGACCCGGGCCCGCTGCTGCCTCAATCCCCCTTCCCTCTCCTCTACAAGGCCCACTTATCACTTCTCTGCAAGACTTTCCTTTCTTTTTACAACTCTCTGCTCCACAGAAAATTACAGGATTCTTTTGCTCTGTTAACCATTACCCTCTTAACACCACAGACAAGCAAACAAGCAAAACAAAAACTAGCCTATTGACCACCTACTGTTTTCCAACCACTTAAGTACATTTGCATATGTAATTAATTCCACTTTATCTATCACAGCAATTCTTCCAGGAAGGTGCTGTTTTCCTCTTAAACAAGTGAGATCGTTGCACAGAGAGCAAACCTGGCTTGTGTGAGGTCACATTGTAAACATAGGAGCCAGGAGTCAAACTCCAGATGTCACTTAGGATGTATGACACTAAAGCCCTATGAGTTTCGTAGAGCAGCACTCTGCCTATCACAGAACAAGAACAAAGATGGTAATAAAAATAATAGCTAACACTTACTGAGTAATTACCAATGGATACTTCTAAGTGCTTTACGTGGTTCTAATTCACTCACAACTGGATACAATGATAGCTCCCATCTTAGAGATGTGGTAGGGAGACACATAAAGACTGAGCAACTTGCCTGAGTTCACAGGTCTTCGAAGTGGCAGAGTCCATGCTCTCAGTAGACTTGCCATCCTGCCCCATCTACTGTCTCATGGTGCCACCTAACTGCTTCCTGAGACTTTTATTGCTAGTTTTTATGTTCACCTTTTCTCACTATATTCCCTATCATTCCTTTTTACATCAGAAAGGCAAGTCTTGAGAAAAAACCAAAATGTTAAAAGGGATGAGTGCTGGAAGGAGAGATGGGAAGAGGAAAGGAGAGACAGAAAAGGAACAGTCTTATTTCATGGTCTGAAATGATGACACCCTCAGGCTATCCTCAAGATGCAACTAACCATCAAGTTGAAACTAACAACATCTTCTCATTTACTGATGACCTTGAAGCCACTTTTGAGAGCCACACCCTAAATGGAACAATGGAGTAAACAGATATAGGTACCAGATAAGCCTCGAGCTAGCTAGGGCCCTGGCACATCGCAGGTATCCAAAACCCCCAACGATGTGACACTACCACCAACCCAACCCCTCACTGATTCACTGCAGGAGTTCTATAAGCTCTTACAAATGTCAGTTTTGGAATAAAATAATTAAAACGAGGAAAAATACTGGAAACAACATCCATGTCATGAATTCACAATTCATGTTCCAAGGGGCACTGCCCTCCAAAAGACACCAGTAAGAAAACAAAAGACACAAGTCACAGGCTGGGTGAAAAAGTCTGCGAGTCATCTACCTGATAAAGGATTTATGTCAAGAATATATAAAGAACTCTTAAAACTCAATAAGAAGAAGAGAAACTCAATTTAAAAATAGGTAAAAGATCTGAACAGACATTTCTCTAAACAAAATACATATATATGGATGGCCAATAATCATATGAAAAGATACTCAACATCATTATTCATGAGAGGGATAAAATGAGATACCACTTTACACCCACTAGGAAGACTGTAATCAAAAAGACAGTACCAAGTATTCTCTAGAATGTAGAGAAACCAGAACCCTCACACAGTGCTGATGGGAATATAAAATGGTGCAGCCACTCTGGAAAACAGTTTGATAGTTTCTTAGAAAGTTAAACCTAAATTTATTATATGGCCCAGCAATTCCTCTGTTAGGGATCTACCCAAGAGAAACAGAAACATGCCCACACAAAAACTTGTATGTGAATGTTCATAGAACACGACTCCTAACATACAAAAAAAAAAAAAAATGAACACAAATAATCCAATGTCCAACAACTGGTGAATGGATAAACAAAATGCAGTATATTCATTCATTAAACAAAGTATTGATACATGACACAAAATGTATGAAACTCGAAAACATGCCAAGTGAAAGTCAGCCACAAAAGAACACATACTGGATGATTCCATTGATATGAAATGCCCAGAAAAAGGCAAATCTATTGAAACAGAAAATAGATTAGTGGTTGTCAAGGGCTGGAGGAATGACAGCAAATGGGCACAGTGTTCTTTCTGGAGTGACGGAAATGTGATGAAATTGAATGGTGATGCTTATACAACTCCATAAATTGACTAAAAAATAACTAAGTGGTACCCTTAAAATGGATGAATTTTATAGTATGCAAATGATACTTCACTAAAGCTGTTAAACAACAAGGCCTCTGCTCCCTGCCTCGACTCCAGCAGCTCTCACTGAACGCAGGACTGCTTATCCGGCTGTCAGCACTCTATCTCCTCCCCAGGACAATCCGCTCACAATTGAGGTTCTCTCCTGGATGCACTTGAAAGTACAGAACACTGAAGGACTCCGGTGCCCGAAGTATCTCACGATGGAAACACTCAGGGAAGGCTCCATTCAGTGAGAGCCCTAGAGCTGACTCTTTAACGAAGAAGGGTGCTCTAGAATTCTCTTCTAGAGAATCACCACCGTGTCACATTTATTATTCCGATGGCATGAATACAGCTACACACCGCAAGGGATTTCCTGCCTTCTAGCTTCTGTTCAAAGAGAACATCTACCTGCCTGTTCCCGCCCCCTTTCTGTAAGAAAATCCACCACAGGCCATTTACCCAAATAAACCTCTTAATGCATTTATTGTTAACTCTGTTTTGGACGTTTGAGTTTCCCTCTCAACAAAAAAGTACTGAGTATATCCTCCCCTCCCCCATCCTCACTGGCCAGAAAAGTTCCTGCTGCAGGGACACTTCCAAAGTATACTATGAGGGCTACTGGTTAATTTTTTTTAACATGTGGCACCAAATCTTTTGTGCACCCCTACTCACTGACCCCTGAAAAGACTGCAGCGCTGTGTGTGCTCAGTCATGTTTGCTCTTTGAGACCCCATGGACTGTAGCCTGCCAGGCTCCTCTGTCCATAGAATTTTCCAGGCAAGAATACTGGAGTGGGTTGTCATTTCCTCCTCCAGGGGATCTTCCTGACCCAGGGATTGAACCCATGTCTCTTGCTTCTCCTGTATTAGCAGGCAGATTCTTGACCACTAGTGCCACCCAGGAAGCCACCTGAAAGCGTTAGTCGCTCAGTGGTGTCCGACTCTGTGACTCCATGGACTGTAGGCCACTAGGCTCTTCTGTCCTAGGGATTCTCCAGGCAAGAATACTTGAGTAGGGCACCATTTCCTTCTCCAGGGTATCTTTCCAACCCAGGGATCGAACCTGGGTCTCCTGAATTGGCAGGCAGATTCTTTACCACCTGAGCCACCAGGGAAGACAACACTATGAAATACTTCTATTAGAAGATACTGGTTTTGATAACTTAGAAGAGGAATTTAGACAAATAGAACAAACGGTTAGGACTATTTATCATCAAGATTAGGAGAGATGCCTGTGACATTATTCCCTAGACGAGGGACTGGCAAACTTTTTCTGGAAGGGCCAGATAAAAAATACTTTAGGACTGGGGGCCAAGAGGCAAAATCAAAGTATTATGCAAGTACTTATATAGCCATTTAAAATGTAATCACTTAAAAAAGGAAAAACCATGGTGATCTCACGGGGTGTACAAAATCAGGCAGCAGGCCAGATGTGACTGGTCATAGTTTGCCAATTCTGCCCTAGACACACAAGCATATCACACTCCACCCATCTTTGCAGACATCCTGGCAATGTGGAATCAGACCTTTGAAAAGTTGTATATTTGAAAGCCATAACCTTTTAAGCAGCCCAAACCTACTATAAGCATAAGTTGCTGATTATTTTCAAATTGGAGGGGAAATGGTGTTAAAGGAAAAGACTGAAACCAAAGGCAAATCTTAATTAAAATTAAGAAGGGTTCCAAGTAATGTGTTAGTCAGGCAGTTGTGTCCTACACTTTGCAACCCCATGGATTGCAGCCTGCCAGGCTCCTCTGTCCATGGAATTTTCCAGTCAAGAATACTGGAGTGGGTTGCCATTTCCTTCTCCAGGGGATCTTCCCGACCCAGGGATCAAATCCTCATCTCTTGCTTCTCCTGCCTTAGCAGGTGGAATCTTTACCACTAGCATCACCTGCGAAACCCCATGAAAGTGTTGGTCACTCAACTGTGTCTGACTCTTTGCGACCCCATGGACTGTAACCCACCAGACTCCTCTGTCCATGGAATTTTCCAGACAAGAATACTGGAGTGGGTTGCCATTCCCTTCTTCAGGGGATTTTCCAAACCCAGGGATCGAACCCAGGTCTCCTGCACTGCAGGCAGATTCTTTACCATCTGAGACACCAGGGAAGGCTAAGTAATGTAAAAATATTTAAATCTTTGTTTGGTCACTCCTAAGAGACTGAGGATGACTTCCATTTGATTTCTAACAAGTTTTTTTCTTTTTTTTCTTTTCAAACTCTATCTAATAGTCCTCCATAATTTCCCGCACAAATAAACCAAACAGGTTTACTGTTTCCCTACTTATCTCAGGGTCTCAGTCAATAGAATGCTGAGATTAAGACCTAGAGACAGATTTGGATGTAGACCATGGACTAGAGAGAACATAGCCGACCTACAGACAAAGCTCACCTACCTAAACTCCATTTCTTACACTTAGCAGGCTCTAGGATCAAAGGCCTTCAAAGGAAGCTTCTCATTCTGAGCCTTCGTCTCCTAATGACCATGGTTCTTTGTGAATCAGGCCAACAACTTCAGCCTAGCTCTGCTCTGAAAATGCCACATCAGAGAGGCTATAAACACAATAGGTCTCTCAGTGACATCTGTGAGAAAATAGGACTGGAAGAAGCTGAGCTATGCCTGTGGTCCAGGTCACAAGTGGAAGACGTTAAAAGGGTATGGTGTGGCTGCTACAAGGGCTCCTGCCATTTTGTGGAGAAATGGGCATCAGTGAAACCTCTACCTTACATATGGTAATGTACATGTTTCAGTGCTAATCTTTGCTGTATGAAGCAGAGAGCTCAAACCTGGTGCTCTGTGACAACCTAAAGTGGGATGGGGTGGGAGGTGAGAGAAGGGAGGTTCAACAGGAAGGGGACATATGTATACTTACAGTTGATTCCTGCTGATGTTTAGCAGAAAACAATATTGCAAAGCAATTATTCCCCAATTAAAAATAAATAAATTTTTAAAAATCTCTTGTAAAGTCAAGGCACTATTTAGCTAAATCATCCTTTGCTTTTATTGTTCAAAATTAATGCCCAGATGCTAATTTATTTATATGCCTAACTGATAATCACATCTTGCACTTATTTTCTTTAAATGTTACAACTATACTCAATGGGGTACCCATTGGCTTTTTTCAACCCCTCCCTAACAAGGTAACACAAATAGCCATCTAAATGGGTGATTCAGTGGGGCAGATGGAAAGGGAAATGTTCAAATACGGAGGGAGGGTCTGCACTTCCCCCACCCACAACATGCCTTTGATTTCCCTTTCCCCAAAGTGGTAAGGTACTCAGCAAACACATCACAGTATTACAAACATCACCTGGACATTCCAAGGACAACCCAGTGAGCAGCAGCTAACAAAGAAGTCAGGAACTCTGAACATTTGTTTCTGCTTCCATAGGATGCAAGATCATTGTTACAATATCTTTCTACATGGGAATGTTGAGGTGGGGGGTGGGGTGGGGGTATTTTTCCAGCCCCTTTGAACTATAAGTAGATAATTTCTATATTTCACAAAATGTAAGCTCATGGGATAAATTATCTGCAACATGTTTCATGCTGATTTGGAGACTGTTCAGTGCCCCTAAAGAGTTTTCCGGAAATTACAGCATTATAGGAAGCTTTTTTGGGGTGGGGGCCAATGCTGACCTGTTCAGATTGGAGAGGCTGGGCCTGGGGGTCAAATAGTATCTACATCCCAGGAAGTAACTATTACAGCCAAACCTCAGACTCCAGTCCTCGATGTACACACAAATAACGACAACCTTGAACTTCACTTCACTAGATTTTTCCCTCTCAATGTTAACTCATGAGATTGATGAATGTAAGTTAATTTATATCCACTGACTGCATTGCATGTATAGATCTTTATTATTTATCCTTTTGTGCTCCCTGGTAGCAAACAACATATCTGAATTCTTAATTTAAACTCTCTGAATACCAGCACTGCAGGCTTCCCTGATAGCTCAGTTGGTAAAGAATCTGCCTGCAATGCAGGAGACCCCAGTTCGATTCCTGGGTCTGGAAGATCCATTGGAGAAGGGATAGGCTACCCACTCCAGTATTCTTGGGCTTCCCTTGTGGCTCAGCTGGTAAAGAATCCACCTGCAATGCAGAAGACCTGGGTTCAATCCCTGGGTTGGGAAGATCCCCTGGAGAAGGGAAAGGCTACCCACTCCAGTATTCCGGCCTGGAGAATTCCATGGACTGTATAGTCCGTGGGGTCTCAAAGAGTCAGACACAACTGAGCGACTTTCACTTCACACCAGCACTGCATAATTCTGGGTGCTCAAAAATGTTATTTGACCACTTGATCTTCTGTAAAAAATAAAAGTCTATTACACACACAGGTAGGTTGATCGGGGTGATGTTTTATTTATTAAAGATTAATCCAAGCTATACCAACAAAAGTCTATCTAGTCAAAGCTATGGTTTTTCCAGTAGTCATGTATGGCTGTGAGAGTTGGACTGTGAAGAAAGCTGAGTGCCGAAGAATTTATGGTTTTGAACTGTGGTGTTGGAGAAGACTCTTGAGAGTCCCTTGGACAGCAAGGAGATCCAACCAGTCCATCCTATAGGAAATCAGTCCTGAATGTTCATTGGAAGGACTGATGCTAAAGCTAAAACTCCAATACTTTGGCCACCTGATGCGAAGAACAGACACATTTTAAAAGACCCTGATGCTGGGAAAGATTTAGGGCAGGAGGAGAAGGGGACGACAGAGGATGAGATGGTTGGATGGCATCACCGACTCAATGGACACGAGTTTGAGCAGG
>NW_011495014.1:390398-391230 GCF_000754665.1 Bison bison bison
GGATTCTCCAGGCAAGAACACTGGAGTGGCCTGCCATTTCCTTCTCCAATGCATGAAAGTGAAAAGTGAAAGTGAAGTCGCTCAGTCGTGTCCGACTCTTAGCGACCCCATGGATTGCAGCCTAACAGGCTCCTCCGTCCATGGGATTTTCCAAGCGAGAGTACAGACAGATAATTCATGTTATCTCTAGTTGTACCCAGAGATATATTTCTATAGAAATACAGACTATATATAGAATATATAATATTTCTATAAAATTTCTATAAATATTTCTATGCTATTCAATTTCTGCTAAATTGATTTTTAATATGCCACTTGATAAAAACAGTTGTAAAAATAAATCTTCTTATACTTTTTATATGAAAGGAATAAAGAATAAAACAATGCTTATTTTGGTAATATTCTTGGTATTTGTGACCATCTCCTTCTTAAATTTCACTACTACCATCAAAATATATACATAGCATACTGACTGCCTCCCAAACACCTGTCTAAACCAACTTCATTGGCTTGGCATTTCATTTAAAGTATGGATGACTTTGTGCTATAGAAGGGCGGTAAATTTTACTTTGCGCTTCCTTTTCTGGAAGTCCTTTAAAATGTTCTGTTTCTGTATTTTCCAGTTGAAACTTGCATGCAAATATAAGGCCTGTGAATTAAATTTGTTTTCAAAAGTTACCTAGATAAGGCATGGAGAAGGAAATGGTAATCCACTCCAGTATTCTTGCTTGCAGAATCCCACAGACAGAGGAGCCTGGCAGGCTACTGGTCGCAAAGAATCAGACATGACTTAGTGACTAGACAAGATAAGGCAAAAAAAAAAAAAAAAAAA
>NW_011495014.1:391330-400759 GCF_000754665.1 Bison bison bison
ATGCTGGGAAAGATTTAGGGCAGGAGGAGAAGGGGACGACAGAGGATGAGATGGTTGGATGGCATCACCGACTCAATGGACACGAGTTTGAGCAGGCTCTGAGAGTGGAAAGCCTGGTGTGCTGCAGTCCATGAGGTCGAAAAGAGTTGCACACGACTGAGCAACTGAACTGAAGTGAACTGAATCCAAGCTATAAAGTCTTGGGTTAAACTAAAGCTATTGCTTTTAGCAATGGGCCAATATCACTTCAGGACTTAGACATTTAGCAAAGAAACTGAAATCATAGGGAATAAAGTACTATGCTATGCTATGCTAAGTCACTTCAGTCATGTCCGACTCTGTGCGTCCCCATAGACGGCAGCCCACCAGGCTCCCCGGTCCCTGGGATTCTCCAGGCAAGAACACTGGAGTGGCCTGCCATTTCCTTCTCCAATGCATGAAAGTGAAAAGTGAAAGTGAAGTCGCTCAGTCGTGTCCGACTCTTAGCGACCCCATGGATTGCAGCCTAACAGGCTCCTCCGTCCATGGGATTTTCCAGGCAAGAGTACTGGAGTGGGGTGCCATTGCCTTCTCCGACATGAATGCTAGTGCTAGGAAACTCTTTAATCAGAACTGACCACTGATCTATCTCTTTGGAAAGCAGAGGTCAAAGCAGAGGTCCAAAAGTGACCAGCAAATGAGCAGATAATACTGCCAATATATACAAATTAACTTTAAATCATGAGTTAACTTCAAGGGAAGAAATAGATCGGATGTATTGAGAGCCACAGTTGTACTGGGGGCTTGTTGAAAACTGTTTCCCAAATTAGGCCATGACCTTATGTGGGAGACTGTGACAATATCTTTTACGGAATTCTAGATAGCAAGAGAAAGCCACCTGTTAAGTCAGCTGACAATGGATATTTTTACCCATCTTTGTGCAGGGGAGTAGACCTAGGCAGTCTGCCTGGTTGAATCATAGGGTGTAGGCTGAAGTGTAGTAAGTACTGGGTGGGGAGGGGTATACAAAACTGATAGAGAAGGCTTGAATTCCATGGTAATAATTCCGCATTTGCTCTAGAGGGTAGAAAAAAAAATCAATCTATGAGGTCTGTTTGGGTGTGGTGTTTCTAGATACATTGAAGATAGTTTGTAGTATATTGGTAAACAGATGGAGTGGTGATTCACTTTGCCCAGAAAAGTAGGAAGTGGATTTGGGTACTAGTTATACATGAGCATTATAAAGGCATCAGATCAATTACATTCAATCCTGAAATTGAAAGAGTGCAGAGCATTATATTGGATGCTATAGGAAATGGAAAGTGCCTTTAAGGAATGCCCAGTCTAGAACTTCAGTCAAAAGTGGGATGGAATACACAAACAGTAAATATTGGAGAGAGAGTGTGGGGAGAAGGGAACCCTCCTACACTGTTGGTGGGAATGTAAACTGGTACAGCTACTATGGAGAACAGTACAGAGTTCCCTTAAAAAAAAAAAAATGGAGCTACCATATGATGCTGCAATCCCACTCCTGGGCCTACATCCAGAGGAAAAACATGATCTGAAAGGATACATGCACCCCAATATTCATTGCAGCACTGTTTACAATAGCCAGGACATGGAAGCAACCTAAATGTCCATCGACAGAGGAATGGGTAGAGAAGATGGGGTACATATATACAATGGGATATTACCCAGCCATTAAAAGGAATGAAACAATGCCATCTGCAGTAACACGGATGGGCCTAGAGAGTGTCATACTGAGTGAAATAAGTCAGACAGAGAAGGAGAAATATCGTATGATGTCCCTTATATGTGGAATCTAAAAAGAAATGATACAAATGAACTTACAAAACAGAAACAGACTCACAGACTTAGAGAAAGAGCTTGTGATTGCTGGGGGGGAGGACTGGGGGAGGGGAGAGTTAGGAGTTTGGGATGGACATGTACTCTGCTATATTTAAAATGGATAACCAACAAGGATCTACTAAATAGTACATGGAACTTTGTTCAAAATTATGTGGCAGCCTGAATGGAGGGGAGTTTGGGGGAGAATGGATCATGTATATGTACGGCTGAGTCCCTTCACTGTTCACCTGAAATCATCACAGCATTGTTTGTTAATCGGCTATACCCCAGTACAAAGTAAAAATATATCATTTTTAAAATTTTTAAAACATATCATTTTTAAAAATAAAATAAGAAGAAGTGGGATTGAATAAATATACAAATAGCCACAACTCAGGAAGACACACGAGAAATTCTATCAAGTTGCCTTCAGGTTTCAGAAGCCAAGAGGCTGAGCAGTAGAAACACCACTTCAAGGCTGAGAAGATATATGAAGAGGGTATGAAGCACCAACATGGACCTTGAGGGTCTCTTGCTTGAAGAATACAGTTGTTTCCTAATCACAGGATGAGAAGTTGAGTAAGTAAATCCATGACTAAGCAGACATACTATCATTTATAACATTTATGGTGAAAAGTGAAAGCAGGAAGGAGAAGCCTTCCACATGCAAGTTACAAATGTTATCACCATCCAGTGAGGAAGGCATCACTGTATCAAGAGGGTTTCAGACAGGCTCGCGTGAGGGGAACCCAGACTTCAAACCTGCTTAATATGACTCCAAAGTGCACCCTGCTCCCAAACCCCCACTGTATTTATGCTGCCAGTGTACGAAAAGTCTACTACTAGAGACAGAAAACCCTGGTGAAGGAATGGCTGGTTATAAAAATGTAAATATCCTAAAGTCAAATCACACATTAATACATTATCAAGTATTAATACTCTTGCTAAAATATGTATAAGGAAGTTGAAGGATAGTAGAGGATTGGCTCAAGGGAAACGGGGTGAGAGCTGGACAGAAGAGATTTCTGTATCCTTCCTGCATGCTGAGTCCTTGGTAGCAAGAATGTTCTAGATAAAAGGAAAGAGGTCAAGATAAATAAAGACTCATCTTTGTCAAATCGAGTTTGATATAGAAGCGATGTTAACAGTAGCCAACACAGGTACTAAGTATTCTGTTTGCACAGCTAAAATGTCTGTAAGTTCAAAACACAGCTAGCATTCTTCCTTTCCTACCTTCCTTCAAAAATCCTTTAAGGAATTTTCTCTTTGATCCACAAGAAAATCAAAATTCATTACACTCTTTGGAAAGTGCCAAGTACATAATCACCCACTGTGTTTTCTTCCTGACATTCTGAACTCAGTCCTAGTTCCCCAAATATACTCTAAACTTTCCTGCATCCATGCCTTCGCTCATGCTGTTTCTTCCAACAGAAACCTCCATTTACCACCCTCAAAATACCACGCTTCCTGGAGAGCCCATCCCAAACTGTGAAGTTCACCCTGCTATTCTCAACCTGACATGCACACTCTGTCTGAACCCCTAAAGGGCTCAGTTTATATTTCCCTTTTTGCATATATTCATTTTCCTTTGCCTGAGAGTCATTTTGGTTCTTGGTTTTTTTTTTTTTTTAATTTTATTTTATTTTTAAACTTTACATAATTGTATTAGTTTTGCCAAATATCAAAATGAATCCACCACAGGTATACATGTGTTCCCCATCCTGAACCCTCCTCCCTCCTCCCTCCCCATACCATCCCTCTGGGTCGTCCCAGTGCACTAGCCCCAAGCATCCAGTATCGTGCATTGAACCTGGACTGGCATCTCATTTCATACATGCTATTTTACATGTTTCAATGCCATTCTCCCAAATCTTCCCACCCTCTCCCTCTCCCACAGAGTCCATAAGACTGTTCTATACATCAGTGTCTCTTTTGCTGTCTCGTACACAGGGTTATTGTTACCATCTTTCTAAATTCCATATATATGGGTTAGTATACTGTATTGGTGTTTTTCCTTCTGGCTTACTTCACTCTGTATAATAGGCTCCAGTTTCATCCACCTCATTAGAATATCTACTAGTAGAGTGTTAAATCGGAGAAGGCGATGGCACTCCTCTCCAGTACTCTTGCCTGGAAAATCCCATGGATGGAGGAGCCTGGTGGGCTGCAGTCCATGGGGTTGTGAAGAGTCGGACACGACTGAGCGACTTCACTTTCACTTTTCACTTTCATGCACTGGAGAAGGAAATGGCAACCCACTCCAGTGTTCTTGCCTGGAGAATCCCAGGGATGGGGGAGCCTGGTGGGCTGCCGTCTATGGGGTCTCACAGAGTTGGACACGACTGAAGCGACTTAGCAGCAGCAGCAGCAACAGCAGCAGTGTGTTAAATCCCCTTTTAGGGAAAGAGCTTATCTCTATATCATCAGCTGCACTTCATGCTGTATTCAAAATTCAATAAATATTTGTGACATTTAATTAAATCTATCCAAGACAGTCAACCAAGTTACACATGTAAAGTTCAAGACAATGTTCTTAATAAAGAGAAGCTTGATGGTCCATAAGCGTTCATATGGTTCTCAGACTATATCTTAAAACCTCAAATATCCATAAAACCACATAGAAAAGTATCAAACAGATGTGATACATATATCTCAAATGACTGTCAGCAAATGATCTCTTTCCTGAAATTACATCCATCCAGAGAACAATGTTGTTTCATCTAAAAGTTACTGAAATTCAGAAGTCTTTCAGAATGAGACAATAAACCTTGGCAGGTCACAGCTGGATTTACTCTGACAATACTCAGTGAAAAATATGTCTCCTTTGTTCTTAAGCGTACCTGAACTCTCATTACTGGCAGACGCAAAGATGCAAAGAGCAAAATATAGAAAGGATAAGAATTTACTGCCGTTCTTCAAAAAGTAATGACTCATGGGAAGCATTTCTAGGATAATCACGTCTAAAACACATTCATAACTGTGTTTTACATGTCCCTAGAAGGAATGGGAGTGAGAAATAAGATGTGAGGGGATAGAAAAAAACCCCACACACGCACATATACTGTAACCAGTATTTTTCCTCTACTCTGAGAAGAAGCCTTGTTCCTATCTTCCCATTTTCTACAAGGAACCTGGGTCAATCTGCTGAACCTGTCAGAGCCTCAGTTTCCTTAAATGTTAAAAAGAAAACAGGGGAGGAGGAGGGACTCCTTCTATCTCTTCATCTACATCTCAGGGTTGTTGTGATGATGAAATTAAATAACACTCACACAAGCTCCTTGAAAAGTAGAGAGCTACACGAATGTCAAGTTGCTGTTATCACAACCTCCTCACTTACTCCCCTCAGCCTCATCTGACATGTCTTTTCTCTTGCTAGATAGAGAGCCAGAAAAAGGTCTCAAGAGAGGAGAGTTTTGATCATTTCCAGTAAGATTCTTCTCCCATATATACCTCCTCTTCCCAAACTTACCAGATTTTCTCAAGACAAAGCTCAGGTTTTATATTAATTTTCTCATGTCATATCACTACAGTACTTGACACCACTTTTAAATGGGAATTAAGATATGTCAAAAGACAGATCTATATTGCAGAAGTGAAGATTAATAAAAGGTCTTATAAGCAAAGTCATTAGTTTTGCTTTCTGTAACTGGTTGGGGAACTGAGATCTACCTTTTCACTAAATCTGTAGTTCTATTTTCTGTGATAGCGTTGTGTTTTTGGATCACCATATATTAACTATTAAGGTTAAACAAACACCATATAATAATCTTTAGCCTATTTAAATTCCCTATTCCAGTAAACCACATCTTTGTAACTATTTTTTCACCTTTAAAAAACATATACAAATAAATAACAATAAAACAATCAGATGTGAAAAAAGAAGAAAACCCTGTGATTAATCACTGCACCATATATACTGAGGATTTCTTTTCTTCTTCTCCCAAAGAATGTTGTCAAATATTTAAGTCCTCACAGTCTTTTATTTACAGAATCCTCTCTCAAGTATTTTATTTTGAACAAAGAATTCTTCTTTGAATGAAGATATTAAAATCTGAAACAATCTCAAAAGTCAGCTGACAGAATTGTCTATTTAAAGTAGGCAAAGAAATTGAACAAAAGCTTAATCATGATCTACAGGGCTGTGACCTCACAGTTGTTCATAGTAGATGTCACTGTAAAGAAATCTTTAAAAAACAGTACAGAAAATGGCCACATTTTGGAGCTCTCCAATTACATTTATATAGAAAGAGCCCAAAAAGAAAGATGAAATGCGTGCTAGGGACTGGGATAAACTTTAGAAATAGCTTCATACATGGATATCCAAAACATGAAGGTCTATGCAGTTTGGATGGGTGGGATTAAGAGACAAAATCTGGCACACTGTACTAGATGACTTCAAAGTAGCTCAGTTACAGTAAAGACGTGATATCAAAGATGCAGATGGAGGCTCTGAATAAGTCATTTCCTGAAAGTGAATGGAAAAAGACATTATTTCTACATAAACATATTAAATAATATTATTAATATACATCTCATATTATTCTACCTCTAAAAGTTGATATATTCAGGCTGGCTTTATCTTATTATTGGGAACCAGGGGACCTGCCTTATATCTGAGGGCACCCTACCGTCATGCATGTATAGGTATCTATGGAAAGAAACAGAAGCTAATTTCTCAATAGTGTGAAAGTGAATTAGTGATAAGTTAGAATATTGACTTACTAGATTCAAGAAAGAGCAAAGATGCAGGGAATAGAGTATTATATTTTAAAGGCAAAAGGGGACACTATTTATCACTTTTGCTGTCAAAAAAGAATTTTCCCACTCTAATCTTCTACTTCAGCAAAAGCCAAATAAACCAAAAGTTGCACCAACACCAGAACATTTGTTGTTAACTAAAAATTTTGTGTACTAACGGAGGCACAAAAGTTCAATGGATCAAGAAAATAAAATAGGCATTAAACTGAATTGTGAGTTTTTCCTTTAATCTCACATTTTCCCACTCCCTTTGTACTCTGCTGAGGTCACTCTTCTGCATTTTCCTGAACAAAAAAAGTATTCTAGAGGGAGACTGGGAAGTCAGGTAAAAACTGGCTCTAGAACCCAAACTCCCCCCACCCACCAAAACCTATTAAGTTCTCACTTTGCACAATCCTATAATCAACAGTGCAATGAATGCCCTCAATCAGATCAAAAGCAAAACCACTCATTTTATGTCAAACTGAGTTTCTTCCCTTTGTAACTCATGAATAGAATCCAAGTCTATTAGCCAGATGTGTGAAGACTTATCAACTAATATTGAGCTTTGGCAGCTATCATCATAATAATTTTTAAAGTCTTGCTACTTTGGGCACCCTTCCCTCACATCTGGAAGAAAATATGAGACCCATTTAAGTCTACTTGCATTAAACAATAAATGCTGCCAAAAATAAAAAAATCCATAAAATTCCGTTTAATCTCCTCTAGAAAATCTTAAATAATTATGTAAACAGCAGCCTACCTTTCTTGCCAATTGTAAGGCAACATTCATACAAGTCAAACAGTAGGAGATGTTAGTGAATGTCTGTATGAAGAATAGGTGAAGGTACTATCAATTCAAAACATTAAAATTCATTTGCTGTGCTATATCTGAACATACATAATAATATGATAATGAGAGATATTTTTCAGAAGTATCATCAGCCACATATTAAACACAACATTTAGCATTATGTCACTCAAATCAGTCAAAGTTAGTATTATAAATGATTCAACATAAGGAGATGCAGGATTTAAAAAGAAAAATAAAAAGAATAAAGGAGGAAATGAATGGATGCAATTATGAAATTAATACTTTGGTCTTTTATTCATTGATTTTTACCATTCTCAAAGTGCCTCAGCCTTTAATTTCACTGCGGTCTAACTCTAAGAACTCTCAAGTGGAAACCACATGAAAGGGAAGTTCAGGCTAAAATCTCAGACTAAACAACAATTCCTCTCTTCAGACTGAAAACACTCTCCCAAACAGCTCACCAGCTGACAGTCAGGAGTTTGGAGTGGAATTATTCCAAAGTGCTGCATGTGAATACATCTGCTCCTTGTCCTCTTGTGTAAACGCTTCCCCTGGTGACAAACTGCATCCAGCAAACCTTTCTAAAAGCAACCAAGAAATGACTTGAAAGTACAGGAGCTCACACCCAGGCAGCCTGCCCTCTCCTCGACATCTTGGTTCCTGGTGCCCACTAGTCCTTACAAACATCCCCTGGAGGGCAAGGGCAGCATCAAACACTCTGGGTACTGACACAGAGGGCTCATGCGAGATGTGTACTTAGCAACATACTCCTTAGAAAGGCAGGGGCTCTCTTTGCCAACCAGAAAGTGTCAATCAAACATCCCAAGAGGGCCACATCGCAGGGTGGGGTGGACGAGCTCTTATCTTCATAACACTGATGGTTAAACTCCAACTGAGGGCAATGGTCCGTTCACTAACAATGCTTTCAAGTTGAGAATCAGCTGCAAGCTGGAGTCCCAATTCTTAAAACCCTGAAGTAACACTAGGAAACTCTCTTCATTTCAAAGAAAGAAAATATATTCCTTGGGCCACCCTGAGTCAATCAACAAACCATCCTATATTCACTAAGCATACTCAGCATACATTTTCCCAGTCTAGCTGGGGAGAAAACAAACCACTAAGACAGATGAAACATAAAGGGAATAATTCCAAATGGTAGGTAATGGCTACAATAGGTAATTATTACTACCACAGGGGTTCAAAGAAAAATGTCCTCTTGGAGAGATTCATGTGAGAAAGAGTAGTAGAGACTTAGGCTGAACCTGGAAGGATCGGAAGGACTTACATAGGGGGAGGAAGGGAAAATAGCAGAGCTAAGAAGGGGAAATGGGAGCAAGCAGGCCTGTGTAGCAAAGCATGCAGGATTTGTTCACCCAGAAGATAGAAGATGAGGGGGTCGGGCTGAGTGAGCAACGAGACCACGTGGAGTTACATTCTAGATGGCTGTAAGAGGTGTGGTGATGGACAGATGAGGAGCATGGAGACGGACAGACAGGTTAAGGAGTGGATGAAGAAGAAGAGGTCAGATGTGGATGGGAAATAATAAAATGAAATGCAAGGAAAAGAGATGTGTGTGTTTATAACACCTCAACCTCTCTATTAGAATGTGAGCACTGTTGCTTCATCATATTCCCAGGATACAGCATAGGGCTTGTCACAAGCGATAAAAATAACCAACGACTACTGAAAAGTTTTTCATTCATTCAAAAAACTAAGACGATGACATCCAGTCCCATGGCTTCATGGCAAACAGATGGGGAAAAAGTGGAAACAGTGGCAAATTTTATTTTCTTAAGCTCCAAAATCACTGCAGATAGCAACTGCAGCCATGAAATTAAAAGATGCTTGCTCCTTGGAAGAAGAGCTACGACAAACTTAGCATATTAAAAACAAGAAACATCACTTTGCTGACAAAGGTCCATATAATCAAAGTTATGATTTTTCCAGTTCAGTTCAGTTCAGTTCAGTTGCTCAGTCGTGTCCGACTCTTTGTGACCCCATGAATCGCAGCACGCCAGGCCTCCCTGTCCCTCACCAACTCCCGGAGTTCA
>NW_011495014.1:400859-409143 GCF_000754665.1 Bison bison bison
GAGTCAGTGATGCCATCCAGCCATCTCATCCTCTGCCGTCCCCTTCTCCTCCTGCCCCCAATCCCTCCCAGCATCAGAGTCTTTTCCAATGAGTCAACTCTTCCCATGAGGTGGCCAAAGTACTGGATTTCAGCTTTAGCATCAGTCCTTCCAAAGAAATCCCAGGGCTGATCTCCTTCAGAATGGACTGGTTGGATCTCCTTGAAGTCCAAGGGACTCTCAAGAGTCTTCTCCAACACCACAGTTCAAAAGCATCAATTCTTTGGTGCTTAGCCTTCTTCACAGTCCAACTCTCACATCCATACATGACCACAAGAAAAACCATGTGAAATGTGAAAGTTGGACCATAAAGAAGACTGAGTGCTGAAGAATTGATGCTTTTGAATTGTGGTGCTGGAGAAGACTCTTAAGAGTCCCTTGGACTGCAAGCAGATCAAACCAATCAATCTTAAAGAAAATCAACCCTGAATATTTTTTGGAAGGACTGATGCTGAAGCTGAAGCTTTAATACTTAGGCCACCTGATGTGAAGAGCTGATTCATTAGAAAAGACCTTGATGCTGGGAAAGATTGAGGGCAGGAGAAAGGAGTGACGGGATGAGACTGTTGGATGGCATAATCAACTCAATGGACATGAGTTTGAGCAAACTCCAGGAGATGGTGAAGGACAGGGAAGCCTGGCGTGCTGCAGTCCATGGGGTCTCGAAGGGTCAGACATGACTGAGCAACTGAGCAACAACCGAAAGGCTGCTCTGAGCCATACTCCATAGCACATGACTTACATATATGAGATATTAATTTTGAGTTTATACTATTTTCTTCATTTGATGAACTAGGAGACCAAGGATCAGCAATGCAAATTGCTGAGCCGGAGCTAGGTCATATTGTTAGGGAACCACTGACCAAAACTGCTTGCCTTGGCCAGGAACAATGATAACTACTTGCCTGAGTAGTCTCACAACTGGAGGTCCTGATAACAAATAAGGTGCTGCCACTGAAAACTAACTGGGAGGATCTGGGAGGGGCCAAAAGGAAGGAGGAGACACCAGACCATAATATTGTTCTGCCAACCTCCCAGAATCCTTCGCACTGGAATCCATCTTGGCTGAGGGATGCATGTGCCACTAGGAAGGACCTTAAACCAGACCAGATACGGGCCAAGCAAGATGACTGGCCAAAGACAACCTGGAAACTAACCCAATAACATAAGACCTGAGACTGCGAGCCACGTGGCAGAGCAGTTCTGGGTTCCCTTCCCTGCTGCTCCCCTGCCTTGGAGGCCCTTCCCAGTAGTCTTTTGCTTTATCAGCACGTGTGTCTCCTTGGATAGTTCATTTCCAGGTGGTAGACAAGAGTCCACTCTCAAGCCTTGGAAGGGATCCCCCTTCCTCCAACAACATGCGCCTGGATTCATACCCTTGTCTCTTTGACTCCAATGTGCATCTGAGAATAGAAGGTCTGACAGGAGGGACCTGTTCTGTGTCCACTGCTGCATCTCCAGCAGCTAGAACAATGCCTGGAGTGCAGAGTAGACACACTGCTCCCATTTCTGAATGAATGAATCTTAACCAGCATTCATCTTGTGTTGCTACATAATAAATGTTCCCATTTGAGTGAGTCACTAAATGAAGCAAGCAAGCACCAAGTGATTTACATAAGACACTAACAATAAAACATTTGGGAAATTTTAAAACACTGCCTCAGAAATAACTCCTGTAAGTATAATAACAACAGTCATACAAAGGCATAATTGTTTCTTCATTAAAGGGAAAATATTCAGGAAGTTATTTGTATATAAAATGAAATAATAATGAACATTAACAGAAGCCCCAAGGCACAGAATCTAAAATAATTTGGAGCTTTAAAATAAAACATAAATATCAGATAGTTGGTAAACTTAAAAGTACAACTAAAGGCAACCTGGCAATATCATTCTCAGGGCATACTGACACACGAAGCAGAGTAACAAACCATTTATGGTTCATGTTTTCAGGGAAACAGGCATTTCTGTACTAAGACAAAGGAGTCTTAGTATAGAGTCCCACGCTGCTAAGTCACTTCAGTCGTGTCTGACTCTGTGCAACCCCATAGACGGCAGCCCACCAGGCTCTGCCGTCCCTGGGATTCTCTAGGCAAGGACACTGGAGTGGGTTGCCATTTCCCTATCCAATGAATGAAAGTGAAAAGTGAAAGTGAAGTCGCTCAGTCATGTCTGACCCTCAGAGACCCCATGGACTGCAGCCCACCAGGCTCCTCCGTCCATGGGATTTTCCAGGCAAGAGTACTGGAGTGGGGTGCCATTGCCCATTACAAAGTTCAGGCATGGGACTTCCCTGGTGGTCCAGGGAAGGGTCCAGGCTCTTCCTCTACAGGGGGCGAGAGTTCAATCCCTGAGTGGGGAACCAACATGCCACATGGTGCAGCTAAATAAATAAGTAAACAGAAAAGAGAAAGTTTCGGCAAAATTAGAAAATAAGCATAAATTTAATATTTTCTGGAGAAAAATTTTAATCAGATTCTAGAAAGGAATTGGGACCAAAGATGTGCTGCAAAGTTTTACAACATAAAAACAGAAAAAATTTCCTAATTGTAACATATCTTTACAGCCAAAGACTTTTTATCCTAGTGAAAACCACTGAATTCCAGAACCGTAAAATAATAAATTTGTGCTGTTTTAAGCCACTAAGTTTTTGGTAAACTGTTACAGCTGCAACAGGAAACTGATACAAGTAATAATACCCCAAATGGGTCCCTTTAGTGAAGTTGTTATTATGGGAATGGGTATTTTTGTCATAACACTGATGGGCTCCCAGGCACTTCCTCCAGTACACAGTAGCATCAGTGCCGAAGGAAAATCTGCTCCCCGACCTCACTGGGAAGGGTTTGTAAAAGCTGGGCTCTGCATCTAAGCAGTTACTAGTCACTGGCATAAGCTTCCACCGTCCCTGAAATCCCTCATCCCACTGCCCCAGCCCTCCATTCCCTCTGTAATTCTCCAGGGGACCTCAACAAAGGCCTGCCTTCATCCCACATTGCACACTGCTGTCAGGTTCCTCTTTATTTTCACTCCCATCAAAGCCTCTTCTTGCTCAGAACTTGCAACGACCACTGTCGCCCCCTGGCTAGACTCGGATGCCGGCTTTCATGACCCTCCTCGTGAGCCTCAACGCTGCTCCAGCCTCACCTCCCTTCCCACAGCCTCAGCTCCAGCCAGAAGGGTAGATTCAGGCTCTTGGGGCTTTCCTTGGCCACAGTACTTTTTCTACCCATTCTCTCTTTTTTATCTGACAAAATTTAATCCATTTTTGCTGGCTTACCTGAAACACCACTTTCTCCATCAAACCACTGTATTCTTCAAAACATTGTTCTCTCACCCCCATCTGAAGTTCCATGACCTTTCGTAAAGTGCCTAGCACAATGCCTGGCATTAATACATTCCTCTCACTTGCGGCATTTATTTTCTTCTCATCTCATCCCTGCTCCTAAATCCAACATTGCATCAGCATTGTCTCACTTATATCTGGTATGATACCCAGTTGACAGATGCCAACACAACCAACGTAAGTTTGGATACCAGACGCTATTCTGTATGCAGACTTAGAGGATCTATGGGGAGGACCACTCTATTCCTTTAGAACCTTCCATGGTTCCCTTACCTAAAATCTGAGGTTTAGGAATGCCTAGATTGTGATGCATTGGCTTAGTTGCTCCTCGGCATGTGGAATCTTCCTAGATCAGGGATCAAACCCACATCCCCTGCACCACCAAAGAAGTCTGCCAATGAAAGTCTTAGTGAATAAATAATTTTGGTTTTAGGATAAGGTTAAGACGAATAAGCATTAGTCACAGGGTATTTCAAGGATAAGCCCCGTGTATACTAGGTAACACTGCTAACCCAAGTTCTTTAGAAGAGAGATATTATTTAAATACCACTCATCTCAACTTGGGCTTCAGATTCTCATGCTGTCAGCCATTTTTTCACATCTGCTCGTGAAGACATTATTTTTCCTCTAGAACATGAAATTTCATGCCATGGATCGTGAAGTGATGTGGGTCCTGCTGTCTTCCAGAAATTATGGAAAACAGCACCAACAATATTTTATGATGACTTGTGAATAATTTAAAACTCATCTTTATCTTTTTAAAAGTATAGTTATTTTGATCAAGCAATGAAATTACCTCGACTCTATTCTAAGGATACTCCAAAGTACAGCGGGAAAAAATACACAGAGATCTTCATCATTTGCAGAGATAAACCTGACACCTGAGCCATTACAAATGGCTCTAAGACACTTAAACAACAAAAATATATTAAGAATGTCCCTAGGTATAAGAGAGTAATGAAATAAACCTTGGGACAGCCCCTAGATGCAATACTCTATACCTGTGTATGTAAACACTTAAAAAGAAAGGGCACTGGCATTGGATGTTGGTGCCCTGGAAGCAGCATCATGCAAATCCCACCTGTCCATCTAAAGGTGGAGAGCACAGGCAAGTGATTCCGATTCATTCTTTGTAATACACCTTCTTGGCTACGGACTTTGCGCAAGTTACTCAGATTCTTTAAGTCTCAATTTCTTTGACTACAAAATGAGAATAAAAATAGAGCCTACCACAGATGAGCATCATGAAGACTTAATAAGTTAATGAATAGGAGATGCTTAGTCCAATGTTGGCCATCAACCAGTAGTACACTTTCAAATCTAATGCTTTAAAAAAGTGGGAGATAAAATCGTATATGCAATATGATCCCCCAACTATATTAAAAAACATAAAATTATACATTGAACAATGCTTTAACTAATTATATTAACACATTTCCCCGTTTTTACTTTTTTATTTTCTAAGATTCTATACTTTTAGATATCCTTATATTGTTGTTCAATCACTCAGTCATGTCCGACTCTTTGCAACTCTTGCTCAAACTCATGTCCACTGAGTCAGTGATGCCAACTCAATGGATATAATGGGGATAAAAAGCCATCAGTTTTACTTTAAAAGTTCATTTCCAAAAGGCTTGCATTAAAATATGCACATGCATACATACACAAGTATATATACATACATACATACATATGTATATATATATTTGATAGTTGATTCAAATATTTTTATTTAGTCATTTCTCCCTGATAACTTTATTCATAGGATAGCCTATTTAAACTACTTACTCAGCTTAAGTCAGCAATGTCTAAAAGATCAAATTAAGCCATAGCTTTCTGACAAAAGGATAGGCTTTACTCTTCTATTTCTTTTAACTATGACCATGACCTTTTCCAGCTACCCAGGTAAAAGAAATTTCACAGGAAGAAAGCTGTCTGGTAATTTGAACAAATGCACAAGGTCAGAAATTTAGCTGATTTGTTGGACTCCCTGAAGCTGACCTTGCACAGCTGAAAGCTCTCCCAGCTGAGTTCCAATCATCTGCCTAGTTCTGGAGTCTTCTCCCGGGGACTGTACTCATTTAACAAATGTGAGGCAGCCAAAGTCTTTCATCCAGCAAGATCTTCTTTTAACTCATGGCCTGTATGAGTCAGCTTTTAATTCTAGGACCAGATATAAAATGTATACACCCTTCAACCCAGAAATTCCATTTTTAGGGACTTATTCTACTAAAAACAAAAACAACTTTACATGAAATGTGCACTGAAGAATGCTTCTTGAAACATATTTTTTAATGGTTATACCAATAAAAAATTGAATAACAAATTAAATGTCTGCCAAATGCAGTCATTTGGCAGAAAAATGAGATACATCCGTATGTACTGACTGTACTGACCTGGAAAGACGTCTTTACTAAATAAGTAAGTGAGGCAGAAGAAGTACCAGAACAAAGTGCAAAGCATGAACTCTTGCAAAAATTATACTCAGATGCACAAAACATGGAAATTCACATCAGAGATTAATTCTAAGGCATGCATGCATGCATGGTATTAGAGCTAGGGGAAAGATCAGTGATTATCACAAACACTTCTCTATCATTTTAATTTGCTGCAATGACCGTATAATGACAGAGGCTGTGAGGATATAGTAGGAGAGCTTAGGACCCAGAGCCACAGTGCCTGGGCTCAAATCCCAGCTCTACTTCTTTCTAGTCAACATTGCTATTCCTCTGCTTCCTCTTCTTTCAAATCAAGATAATGATAGGACCTACCTCTGGGTTGTTAACAGATTAAATACCTTAATACATTTAAAATAAAACCCTCAGTTGCATGTATTAGGATGTCTACTACCCAGAGAGAGAGAAAGAGAGAGGAAGAAAGATAGAAAGGTGGAGGGAGAGAGAATAACAACTATTGCTGAGGATGTGGAGCAATTAGAACCTATGTTCACTGTTGGTGGAAATGTAAAATACTGCAGCCTCTATAGAAAACAGTATGGGTGGTTCCTCTAAGAACTAAAAAGAAAACTACCATGGGATTCAGCAATTCCACTTCTGGCTACAGACCCAAAAGAACTGAAGGCAGGGTCTCAAACAACCATCTGTACACCATGCACACATGGAAATGTAAAATACTGCAGCCTCTATAGAAAACAGTATGGGTGAATACATTTGAATCAGTTCTAATGAGGTGGGTGAAACTGGAGCCTATTATACAGAGTGAAGTAAGCCAGAAAGAAAAACACCAATACAGTATACTAATGTATATATATGGAATTTAGAAAGATGGTAACAATAACGCTGTATACGAGACAGCAAAAGAGACACTGATGTATAGAACAGTCTTTTGGACTCTGTGGGAGAGGGAGAGGGTGGGATGATTTGGGAGAATGGCATTGAAACATGTATAATATCATATATGAAACGAGTTGCCAGTCCAGGTTCGATGCACAATACTGGATGCTTGGGGCTGGTGCACTGGGATGACCCAGAGGGATGATATGGGGAGGGAGGAGGGAGGAGGGTTCAGGATGGGGAACATATGTATACCTGTGGCGGATTCATTTTGATATATGGCAAAACCAATACAATATTGTAAAGTTAAAAAATAAAATAAATTAATAATAATTAAAAAAAAAGAAAATAGTATGGGTGGTTCCTCTAAGAACTAAAAAGAAAACTACCACGGGATTCAGCAATTCCACTTCTGGCTATAGACCCAAAAGAACTGGAGGCAGGGTCTCAAACAACCATCTGTACACCATGCACACAGCAGCATTCACAACAGCCAAGAAGCAGAAGCAACCTAAGTGTCCGTCAAAGGATGAACGGATAAACAAAATGTGGTCCATACAGAAAATGGAAGTCGTTTTTTTTCAGTCTTAAAACGGAAGGAAACTCTGACGCATGCTATCTCATAGATGAATCTTGAGGACGTTATGCTAAGTGAATATACCAGTCACCAAAGGACAAATACTTTACGATTCTACTTATATGAGGTACTTAGTGAAGACAGGAAGTAAAGTGGTGGTTTCCAGTGGATCCAAGGAGGAGGGAATGGGGAGATAGTGTTTAAAGGGTATGGTTTCACTTTTGAAGATAAAAAGAAGTCTGGGAATGGATTGTGGTGATGGCTGTACAATATATGTACTTGATGCCACTGAACTGCACACTTTTAAATGGTTTAGCCGGAACATTTTATTTTACCACAATTTACCAATTATTTACCAAATCTCACCATAATTTTTAAAACTTTAATAAAATAAAAAATAAAACCCTTAAAACATTATCTTGCCCAAAATAAGTACTTAATAAATTTTAGTAGTAATAATAATGTGACACTCATTATACCCCGGAGAAGGCAATGGCACTCCACTCCAGTACTCTTGCCTGGAAAATCCCATGGACGGAGGAGCCTGGTAGGCTGTAGTCCATGGGGTCGCTAAGAGTCGGACATGGCTGAGCGACTTCACTTTCACTTTTCACTTTCATACATTGGAGAAGGAAATGGCAACCCACTCCACTATTCTTGCCTGGAGAATCCCAGGGACGGGGGAGCCTGATGGGCTGCATCTATGGGGTCGCACAGAATCGGACACGACTGAAGTGACTTAGCAGCATTATATCCCACTTTTGCATTTTAAAAATGAGATTTTCCCAAACTAAGCTAAGATGAAGATCCTTACCTACCCACAACTCAAGTTCTTTCAGCAATTTTATATTAATCACACTAACTCTGCATGAATATCAAAAGTCTTCTTCTGAAGCTTCTTTTTTTAAACATATCCCCTCTAGCAAGGCAAAGAAGGTTTTTCACAGCCAGGAGCTAATGCTTAGCTAGTACCTCTGGCCATCAAGGAACAGAGGAGAAAAGCATTTGCCTTCACTTGGCACTGAGACAGAG
>NW_011495014.1:409243-428768 GCF_000754665.1 Bison bison bison
AAGGAGAAGCACTGTTCTGCTCTTGTTTTCAGCTTCAGCTCTATCTCCTAAATTGCTGTAGCCCAGCCACCACCAAAGCAACAGTGTCAAACTATTCCCAGGTGGAATTAGTGGTAAAGAACCCTTCAGGGCAACACACTCCAGTATTCTTGCCTGGAGAATCCCATGGACAGAGGAGCCTGGCAGGCTGTGGTACATAGGGTCACAAGGAGTTAGATATGACTGAAGCGACTTAGCATGCAGCACACACACATTTTGCTACCATATTCAGCAGCTATTGTACAGGAATGAAATTTGCCACAACAAAATGTCTCTTTGGCCTGAGAATTATTGTGAGCTAAAAACAATCAAGGCCCTTAAGACTCAGGAAGAAACTCTGACCTTCCCCCTGAGTGCCTAAAATAATTCAGAGAGCCTGTTCACAGAATAGAGCTATCACAGACATATCTGCAAAGAACATGGGCTCGGAGTGGTGAGAAAACTCTAGGCAGAGCTGACATTTGAGTCCAGGCCGTGTCTAGTTGTCTCTACAATGTCCAGCAACATTTGTTTACTGAACACTTGTTTTTCCATTTCCATGTCAGTTGCCTTCTTCCCCTTTGAAATCCCAAACCACTACCTTCAACATCCTCTTTTGACTTTAGTTGAAGATGGTATGTAAGATGAGGGCTTCTGCTATTTTGGTGAGTTACTCAGTTTTCCTGGGTCTCTCTCATACACAATACTATTAAACTTGGTTCGATTTTCTCCTGTTAATCTTTCTCTTGCCAATTTAATTCTCAGAGCACCTAGAAGAACCTAGAAGGAGAGAGAAAAATTTCTTCCTCTTCAACACCACCATACAATATGATCTCCTTGGTCCTTTTTAGCACAATGTCATGAGATGCACAGAGAGGGATATCTTAAAATGTAACATGCATCCCCATATGGAGAAAACAGAATGAGCTGTATGAAGAAATCAGAATTTAAAGACATACTGATTCAAATTTAACTAACATTTATTAAGCACCCCTAGTATACAAGAATGTACCAAGAAATTTGACACATTGCATTATTTAAAGCTCATAACTGCCTTCCGAAATATGTAATATAATCACCATTTTCTAAGTCAGGAAATGTCTTCTGAATTCCTAGCATTATTTTCTACTTCTTGGAAAGTTGAATTTGCTGAGTCACACTTGAAAAGATTGTTGAGCCACTTCTGTTTCTCTCTTTGGTTCCCTGGCACAGACTCAGCTGTGCTGACTTTGGTGGAAGAAGCATGGTAAATGACACTGGTGCTTTGCTTCCTAACTGCCCAACATTTGCACATAAAAAAGGTCAAACTAAAATAATGCCTGGAAGGGAAAGAAGGTACAGAGGGAGACAAACAGTCCCACGTTTGCCAAGGGCCAGCCTTAGCTTCCTCTCAGGTTAGTGGGAACTTCACGCGCCTCTGGTCCTTCCCTCCGGCAGACCTAGCAGCCACATTCTTCTAATTTATTTCAAACACTTTTCCTTTTACTTAAAGCCCGAGACCAGATTATAATCACAACAATGACCACAACAGCAGAGACAGAATTCAGAGCCAGACACTGTGAACAGCCCTTTAGGAATGATCCCCCTTACACTTAATTACAGATGAGGAATGGGAGTCCTATTGAGGCAAAAGTGGCTAGTATAGTCCTTGAATCCAGGTCTGACTTCACAGCCTGGGCATTTAACCAAGGGAAAGCCAGTGATAGGCAATGAATGCAGAACCCAAGTTCCTTGGGAGCTGCCTCTGTGCTCCATCCATCACAGTCTCTCCGGCACTTATTGTCAGCACGCACTAGGTGCTCCATGAATATTTACTGAATCAAAGAAACACCACTGTAAGATGGAGAGTGACCAAGAATCTGATCTCAACCTCCCCACCCGGACTCAGGCAGGTGCTGTCTGCTCAGCATCCTGTGAGCAAGCATCCCCAGTTATTAACGGCCGGTCCCCTGAGAAGCAGCAAGTTGTGTATTTCCTGAAACTGGTCAAAGAACATACACCACTCCCACGCTTACTGATTTCAACGAGAAGAAACAACCACCTCTTGCAGCACAAAAAAAGATGGATTTGACCTTTGGTTTTGTTAAACTCTCAAGACAGGAGTTAAAATCCTGGTCACTGTTTCTGCCAGTCTCTCCCATTTAGAGTGTTCCTGTCTCTACCATCTAGAGTGTTCCAAAGACTGACAATGAATTTAGCCATTAATCTAGAGATATTTACTTACATATATTCTACTTTCTCCAACCATTTCAAAGGAAAATAAACTAAGCGCTGTCCTTAACCACTTTATTTTATGCCATAAAACAGAAAGCAAATAAAACATGACTTCTTGCAGCTGTTTTTGTTTGTTAATGTCTAGGGTAGAAAAAAGGAAAGATCTAGCCCCAAATTCTCCATAGCAAATTGCCAGTTGGCACTTTCCAGTTTCAGTGGGAAAAAAAAAAAAGCCTTGAAGTATGTGAATAGATTTTAATTCAAACATTAATATCTAATCCTAAGTGACTGGTATCACACCGTTGTCTATTTTCAAAGAGTCACTCACTGGAATAAGCTGAAAAGTCCCTAGGAGCCTATGTTAGCAGAGAGGTCCTCAGTGAAATGGGAAAGTTGTGTAAAAAGAAATGAGAAAATGTGTCCAAATGCAGTCTTGGTGAAATGCCCAGAAGCTGGGCACATGTGCTCCTACAGTTTAGTCATAGATAGATGAATATGGTATCACTATGTCTGTCTGTCTATCTGTCTCACACATGCCACACATGCAGACTCCACTGAAAGTTTTTCTGTGTACATATTATCAAAAAAAAAAAAAAAAAACAATTGTAAAGGATCTGGTATTTTTTATAGACAGATATCACACAAATACCAAAAACACAGGAGTTGAGAGACCTAAAAACAGTTTTCTTTTAAGGTACATTCGCTGCAGTTCAACTCATAAAATTTACTTACAATTAGTTAGTCTCCGTGGTTGTGTGGAGAAAGAAGCATGGGTGTGTTAGGATCAGTCACACACAGCTTGACTCTCATTATATATCTCACTTTATACACACATACACACACAGGCAATTTAATTAACTTTTCTGAATTGAAGTCACATTGCCTATTCAATAGGAGTGTCATGAGGATTAAATAAGATGACACAAGTAGAAAACATGGCTCATAACAGATATTCAATAAATGTTACATGCTACCATGATGGAGAGGCCAGGTCATGATGGCAAAAGGCTGTTAAAAATAATTACCAAAGAGAATCTTTACAGTGCCTAGGAAAAGCCCCAGCACAGCCTCATTCAGTCACTTTTGCTGAATGAGAGAATGCATTCCATATTCATGCATGACAAATACAGTAACCCTACATCAGAGTGAGAGAGCAATTAAAATTACACAAATAAATGCATCCTGTAACCTTTAAACTACCTATACATTCTTGACAATCCAGTTCTCTGAAGGTCCTGCTTTGTGCTCGTTATCCTCTTCCCAAAGTTCAAACAACCTTGACAATGTTAAAGGTAGGTATTTCTAAACTATTCTCTGAAGACCTAATGACTGGTTCAGTCTTAGGCCCAACGAGGCCACCCAAGAGTTCAGTTCACTGTATCTGCTTAAACTACAGCCCTTTCTTCAAAGCCAAAAGAGAAAGTAAACAAGCAAGAAGCAAGAAATGCCGAACAGATTCTATGACTGACTGAAAACTTGCAGCTGTTGGCTCTGCCCTTATCCACAAGGACTGGGGCTTTTCCTTGACTCAAGAAGTAACGCATTTTCTGCTTTCACACCTTTCTTAGGTGATTCATTTCCCAATCACTTTCCCAGTGGAGTGTCTATCCTTGTGAAAAGGAAATGTTAATCAGTCCTCATACACCACTTGTCCATACCTGTCTCTACTTGCCTCCCTTCTCCATCAGTTCTTACATCACACTGACACTAATGTATGTTTCTAAGGTTCAAAATTTTACTCAAGATTCCCATCCTCACAGAGAGACTTTGCTTAGCACTCCCAACTTGATCAATCTGTGCTGAATACAATCAACATTCTCCACATCATCTCAACTTGATTATAGTCACATCTGTCTGTGCATCACTTTGAAAGAGCGAGCATTGCTCCTCCATTGTTTTCTGTCACATATTAACCAGAAATCTCTTCACCAGGTATTGCCTAATACACACCAGGGAACAATGGAGGGAAATCTGTATTTTCCATGTCTTTTAAAGGTCACGTCCCTTAAGACTTTTCTAAAACCATAATTGCACACTGTGGGTACTTAGCAAAGATGGCTATTTCACTGCTCATTAGGAAAGTTGTTGTATGCTGTTTTAGGAAACTGCTGTAGTCAAATTGGGAGTCATATTGGATACAAGGCCAAGCTGATCTTGTTTAACTTCATATCAACATTAAAATGATGTAGCACATAAAATAACAGTGTTTCCAAGTTAGACTTTTCAAAATCTTTTATCACATTTAAAACCTTTGCATGCATAGCACATTTTTTTTAATTACATACTTACTAGATGCAATCTCAAAAACAGAATGATCTCTGTTCATTCCCAAGGCAAACCTTTCAATATCACAGTAATCCAAGTCTATGCCCCGACCAGTAATGCTGAAGAAGCTGAAATTGAATGGTTCTATGAAGACCTACAAGACGTTCTAGAACTAACAACCAAAAAAAAAAATATGTCGTTTTCATTATAGGGGACTGGAATTCAAAAGTAGGAAGTCAAGAGATTGTAACAGGCAAATTTGGCCTTGGAGTACGGAATGAAGCAGGGCAAAAGCTAACAAAGTTTTGCCAAGAGAACGCACTGGTCATAGCAAACACCCTCTTCCAACAACACAAGAGAAGACTCTATACATGGACATCACCAGATGGTCAACACTGAAATCAAATTGATTATATTTTTTTGCAGCCAAAGATGGAGAAACTCTATAGTTAGCAAAAACAAGACCAGGAGCTGACTGTGGCTCAGATCATGAACTCCTTATTGACAAATTCAGACTTAGATTGAAGAAAGTAGGGAAAACCATTAGACCATTCAGGGATGACCTAAATCAAATCCCTTACAATTATACACTGGAAGTGACAAACACATTCAAGGGATTAGACCTGACAGACAGAGTGCCTGAAGAACTATGGATGGAGGTTCGTGACACTGTACAGGAGGCAGTGATCAAGACCATGCTCAAGAAAAAGAAACGCAAAAAAGCAAAATGGTTGTCTGAGGAAGCCTTACAAATAGCTGAGAAAAGAAGAGAAGCTAAAGAAAAAAGGAGAAAAGGAAAGATATACTCATTTGAATGCAGAGTTCCAAAGAATAGCAAGGAGAGATTTTAAAAACCCTTCCTCAGTGATCAGTGTAAAGAAATAGAGGAAAACAACAGAATGGGAAAGACTAGAGATCTCTTCAAGAAAATTAGAGATACCAAGGGAACACTTCATGCAAATATGGGCACAATAAAAGACAGAAATGGTATGGACCTAACAGAAGCAGAAGATATTAAGAAGAAGTGGCAAGAATACACAGAAGAACTATAAAAAAAAGATCTTCATGACCCAGATAACCACAATAGTGTGATCACTCACCTAGAGCCAGACATCCTGGAATTGAAGTCAAGTGGGCCTTAGGAAGCATCACTACAAACAAAGCTAGTGGAGGTGATGGAATTCCAGTGGAGCTATTTCAATTCCTGAACGATGATGCTGTGAGAGTGCTGCACTCAACATGCCAACAAATTTAGAAAACTCAGCAGTGGTCACAGGACTGGAAAAGGTCTGTTTTCATTCCAATCCCAAAGAAAGGTAATGCCAAAGAATGCTCCAACTACTGAATAATTGCACTCATCTCACTCGCTAGCAAAGCAATGCTCAAAATTCTCTGAGCCAGGCTTCAATAGTATGTGAACCGTGAACTTCCAGGTGTTCAAGCTTGATTTAGAAAAGGCAGAGCAACCAGAAATCAAATTGCTAACATCCACTGGATCATCAAAAAAGCAAGAGAGTTCCAGAAACACATCTATTTCTGCTTTCTTGACTATGCCAAAGCCTTTGACTGTGTGGATCACAACAAACTGTGGAAAATTCTTCAAGAGATGGGAATACTAGACCACCTGACCTGCCTCCTGAGAAATCTGTATGCGGGTCATGAAGCAACATTTAGAACTGGACATGGAACAACACACTGGTTCCAAATTGGGAAAGGAGTATGTCAAGGCTGTATACTGTCACCCTGCTTATTTAACTTATATGCAGAGTACATTATGTGAAATGTCAGGCTGTATGAACCACAAGCTGGAATCAAGATTGCTGGGAGAAATATCAATAACCTCAGATATGCAGATGACACCACCCTTATGGCAGAAAGTGAAGAGGAACTAAAAAGCCTGTTGATGAAAGTGAAAGAGGAGAGTGAGAAAGTTGGCTTAAAACTCAACATTCAGAAAACTAAGATCAATGCATCTGGTCCCATCACTTCATGGCAAATAGATGGGGAAACAATGGAAACAGTGACAGACTTTATTTTGGAGGGTTCCAAAATCACTGCAGATGGTGACTGCAGCCATGAAATTAAAAGATGCTTGCTCCTTGGAAGAAAAACTATGACCAACCCGGACAGCATATTAAAAAGCAGAGACATTAGTTTGTCAACAAAGGTCCATCTAGTCAAAGCTATGATTTTTCCTGTAGTTGTGTATGGATGCGAGAGTTGGACCACAAAGCTGAGTGCCAAAGAATTGATGCTTTTGAACTGTGGTGTTGGAGAAGACTCTTGAGAGTCCCTTGGACTGCAAGGAGATCCAATCAGTCCATCCTGATAGAAATCAGTGCTGAATATTCATTGGAAGGACTGATGTTGAGGTTGAAACTCCAATATTTCAGCCACCTGATGTGAAGAACTGACTCATCTGAAAAGACCCTGATGCTGGGACAGATTGAAGGCAGGAGGAGAAGGGGATGACAGAGGATGAGATGGTTGGATGGCATCACCAACTCGATGGACATGAGTTTGAGTAAGCTCTGGGAGTTGGTGATGAACAGGAAAGCCTGGAGTGCTGCAGTCCATGGGGTCGCACAGACTGAGTGACTGAACTGACTGACTTGATTTAAGATCTTTTTAATACTTCCTTTTCCAGAAATAGCAAGCGAGGCTGTTCAGGCTAATTCCTTGTCACTCTGGTCTATTAAAAACAACTAAACTCAATCTAAAATAATTTTAAAAGCATCAGAGTGACAGGAGTGTAAGAAACTATTAGGACAAAAATATAAGGGATGTTGGGAACCAAAGACCTAAGTAGAGCAGCCACATTCTTCTCACCTCAAGGGCATCTGCCATAGCCAGTAACTCTGGGCTTCTGCTTTGACAGCCTCCTGGAGAAAAGGGAAAAGAATCAAGACCCAAAGATGGGGATATTATAGATACTGTCCGTGCTACGTGGATAGGATGAGTGTGAACCATACACAAACACTACTTCTACCCCTAACTATGGGCAACTATAAGGATGGCTCTTGGTATTAAAAAGGAGAAAAGAGAAAAAGAAAAACTATTCCATGTGGTCAAAGATCCACAACCGTGACTGTAACCTAAGGTCACTATGCCTTTGGGGTCCTGATAATCTTAAACCATGGACTTGTTTTTAGTAATATAGTAGTAGTATCCAAAAATATTTTACAGAGACAAATGTATAAATTCTCTGGAGAATGGTATCTTCTTCCTAGGCCTTAAGCATTATTCCAGTACGTTTTAAGAATAAAGAATAGCACAAAATTTAAGTAGATAGGGAAAAACAGTTATCACAAATCAGAGTCGGTAAGAAACCCACAAATATTGAAACTATCAAATACAGATTTTAGAATAGCTATGCTTACTCTAGGTAAAGAAATTAAAAAAAAAAAAAAACAGGCAAAATGTATCTGCAAAGAATAGGAAACATTTTACAAAAAATGACAAAGCAGGTTTTTATTTTCTGTACACTGGAAACTAACACAACATTGTAAATCAATTATATTTCAATCAAAATATATATGTATTCAATAAAAGTGATCAAGTAGGTATTTTAAAACACCAAATAGAATTTCTACAATTAAAAAAATACAACCAAATTAAAACATGGTTGGAGAAGGAAATCATAAATTAGAGTTAATAAGAGCAGTGGTGATTTGGAAGATAGGTCAGATGACATTTAACATACAGCTATAAAAATAAATGAAAAATACAAAAAATAATTTAGATACATGGAAGACAGAATGTAATGTCTAATATATCTCATTATAGTTACAGAAGAAGAAAATAGAATAGGGAAGAGGTAATATTTGTAGAGGTGATGGTTGAGAATTTTCCAGAACTGATGACAGATAGCAACCCATAGATTAAGAAGCACCGACAATCTTAAGAGTAAGTTTTTAAACTATAATTTTACATAGCATACTGAAAATACAGAAAGACTAAGAGAAAAATCGTAAAGCATACAGAGGGGAAGGGGGGCATTATCTTCAAAGGAAAAACACACCTATATCAACTTCTCTACAACAAAGTGAGCAAGAAGAGAGTGGAATGATATCATCAATGTGCTGAAAGAAAACAACTGTCTATCATATTCTCGACTCAGAAAACACAATTTCAAGAATAAAAGGAACACATATTTGTTTTTAGACAACAAAAACAAAGAGATTTCATCTACAGCAAACCTTAAGGATCTGCAGACAAGAAATGAATGATTGCAGATAGAAGGTCTAAGAACAAAAAAAGAGTGAAAAATAGAGAAAATGGTAAATATGTATGCATATCTAAAAGAACATTAACTCTATGTGGCCATAGGTTAACAATGTCTTAAGATTAAAATACACAGAATGAAAGGCATGAGTCAGGAGTGGGTATATGTAGATAAAAATATTCTAAATACATCAGATCTTCTGGGAGAAGGGTTAAAAAACTGGATTAATTTTGATTTTGATAACTTAAGTATAACCATTGCAATTTTTAGAGTAACTACCAAATAGCTTAAAAACTGAATTTATAATTTCAAAACCACAAAGGAAAATGGAATCATAAAAATAATAAATGCAAAAGTCAAGAAAGATGAGATAAAGAAACATAAAACAAACAAAGCAATAGAAAACACAAACCAGGATGAAGATTTAAAAGTATTTAAAAGTGATGATATTAAGTGGCTATGGGCTAAGCTCCAGTGGAAAGAAAGAGAACAAATATTTTCAGTGTGAATTAAAACAAAATCCTACTATTTATTATCTAAGGGAAAAAACATCTAAACATAAGAATACAAAAGAGTTAAACAAAAATCTGGAAAAAGTATTATGCAAATAACCATTAAAATTGGTGTGGCCACATTAATAAGAAACAAAATTGACTTCAAGGTAAAAAGCATTATTAGATATGAGAATCACTTCATACTAACAAAACATTCAATGTACCAGAAAGTCATTATAATTTTAAATGCATATATACCTAACAGCTAGCCTAAAATATTTATAATGCAATACTGACAGAATTACAAGGATGAACAGAAAAATTCATAATCATAGTTGGAGATTTTAAACATTTTCCTCAGTAACTGACAGAATAAGCAGACTCCCTCCCCCAGAGAAGTAAAATACAGGTGACTTGAGGATTGTGATTAAAATCATCAACAAATGGAAGTTTTACAACAGTATAATCCACGATTATAGAACTCACATTCTTGTAGTCTACAAAGAACCTTTATAAACAGTGACCATACACTGGACTTTAAAACAATCTCAACAAATTTCTAAGGAGAAAAATCATACACAGAATGATCTTCTATCAGAAGCTAGAAATAATTTAAAAATTTGAAATAAAAAAAAATTTCTAAATAATTACTGAATCGAAGAACAAAATGTACTAGAAAACAGAAAATTTTATATCAAGTAGTAATAAAATGCAAATGTTAAAAACTATGGGATGTATAGCTTTTATCCCACACAGAAACAGACACTGAAATATTATATAATGTTGGAATATTATGTTATGGATATTATCATGTTATGAACATTAATTTGGAACATTAATTTATGGTTACCCTATCTAAGCCCAAATTCTCCACCTAGTCATACAGCAGAGAAACTCACAACAGTGTGCCCAGAAATATATGTACCAGAATATTCATAGCGTTATTTTTTGCAGAAGCCCCAAGTTGGAAACAACCTAAATACCCAACAGTAGAAGAGATCAATGTACTGTGATATGTTTATACAATGAAATACCATCCAGCAGTGAAAAATGAATAAACTGCTGCCAATTACACATATACAATCAGCATGGATATACCTTAGAAGCACACTGCGGAGCAGAAGAGGCCACACATAAAAGAAAACATACAGTATGATCCTATTCATATTAAGTTTAAAAACAGGCAAAACTAAACTGTGTTGTTTTGGAATACATGTATAAACAATAAGACTGAAAGTAAAAGTAAGACAATAATTCCCACAAAAGTGATACACTCATTAATTTCTTGGGACGAAAGGCAGTGTTGTGCTAGGTAAGGAGTTCTTGACAGGCAGGCGCGGGGTGCTGAGAACTGCACCCAGACAATCAAAGCTATGGGGCAGCGCATTTTAGGAAGAAGGAACAGCAAGTGCAAAGGCCTAAAGGTAGGAATGAGTTGGCAAAGTGATGTCCCTGGAGCCTAGTGGGAGGAGATGAAGTCAGAGAGGCCAACAGCCAAGACCTAGATGAGGCAAGGGCCCTGCAGGCCAGGGTGACTCGTTTAGTTTAGATTTTACTAAACGGCATAGACCGGCAGGGGGGCCTTCCCAGGTGGCTCAGTGGTAAAGATTCTACCTGCAAATCAGGAAATGTTGGTTCGATCCCTAGGTGGGGAAGATTCCCTGGAGGAAGAAACAGCAACCCACTCCAGTATTCTTGCCTGGAGAATCCCATGGACAGAGGAGCCTGGCAGGCTACATACAGTCCATGGGGTTGCAAACAGTCAGACATGACTGAGTGAAAGTGAAAGTCGCTCAGTTGTGTCCGACTCTTGGACAACCCCTTGGAATTCTCCAGGTCAGAATACTGGAGTGGATAGCCTTTCCCTTCTCCAGGGGATCTTACCAACCCAGGGAAGACATGACTGAGCACACACCCAAAGAAGAGACAGGGACAGAGGCAAGCGTCTTGTAAGAGCACCAAGTGGTTATCCAAGTGCCAGGCCAGGGCAGGGGTGATAAGAGGAAGACTCGAAAAGAGGGCACCCAGACAAATACTGTTTGATTCTACTTATATGATGTACTTAGAATCGTCAAATTAATAGGATCAGAAAGCACTCTGGGAGATGCCAGGGGCAGGGGACTCTGAAGCAATGAGAATGAGCCAAAAGCAGAGAAAGAGGGATGGAGGCGGGGCCTGAGTCAAAATGTGCACAGAACTCTGAGCAGTGACTTATGTCTGGAGCATAACATGCAAGGAAGGGACGATTGAGCAAGGATGGCTGAGCCCTTTGAACTTGAGGCCACAGGAAAACAAGGTTTAGGCCATTTACAGACACAGACCATGGGCTTCCCTGGTGGCTCAGTGGTGAGGAGTCCACTTACCAATGCAGGAGACATGGTTTGATCCCTGGTCCGAGAGGATCCCACATGCCGAGAAGCAACTAAGCCTGTGTGCCACAACTATTGAGCCTGTCCAAAGCCACAAATACTGACACTACATGCTGCCACTACTGAAGCCATGGGTCCTAGAGTCCGTGCTCCACAGCAAGAGAAGCCACCATAATGGGAAGCCTGTGCATTGCAACAAAGAGTAGCCCGTGCCTGCCTCAACTAGAGAAAAGCCGCCATAGCAATGAAGACGCAGCACACTCCATGAAGACATACACATGGCCCACAAACACATGAAAAGATGCTCAACGTGGCTCATTATTAGAGAAATGCAAATCAAAACTACAGTGAAACATCACTTCACACCAGTCCAAATGGCCATCACCAAAAAATCTACAAACATTAAATGCTGGAGAGGGTGTGGAATACCCTTGCACTGTTGGTGGGAATGTAAACTGATACAGCCAGCCACTATGGAAGACAGACTGGAGATTCCTCAAAAAACTAGGAATAAAACTACCATATAACCCAGTAATTCCACGACTAGGTATACACCCCGAGGAAACCAGAATTTAAAAAGACACATGTACCTCAATGTTCCTTGAAGCACTATTTACAATAGCCAGGACATGGAATCAACCTAGATGTCCACCAACAGATGAACGTCTAAAGAACTGTAGTACATATATACAATGGAATATAACTCAGCCATAATTTGAGTCAGTTCTAATGAGATGGATGAACTTAGAACCTATTATACAGAGTGAAGTAAGTCAGAAAGAGAAAAATATTTTATGTTAATGCATATGTATGGAATCTAGAAAGTGGTACTGATAAATCTATTTGCAGCGCAGCAGTGGAGATACAGACATAGAGAACAGACATATGGACATGGGGGAGGGGGAGAAGGGAGAGGGTGGGATGTATGGAGCGAGTAACACGGAAACATATACATTACCATATGTAAAACAGGTTGCCAATGGGAATTTGCTATGTGACTCAGGGACCTCAAACTGGGGCTCTGTAACAACCTAGGAAGGTGGGATGGAGAGGGAGGTGGGAGGAAGGGGACGTAGGTATACCTATGGCAGATTCAGGGTGACGTTTGGCAGAAACCAACACAATATTATACAGCAATTATCCTTAAAAATAAATAAATTTAATTATTAAGAAAAGACTCAGCACAGCTAGAAATAAATAAATAATTTTAAAAAAAACAAAAATGCATGCCCTAGGTCTCTAATTTGGAGGCTTTAAAGTGAGTGAAGTCGCTCAGTCGTGTCCGACTCTTTGCGACCCGGTGGACTGTAGCCTACCAGGCTTCTCCGTCCATGGGATTCTCTAGGCAAGAATACTGGAGTGGGTTACCATTTCCTTCTCCAGGGGATCTTCCCGACCCAGGGATTGAACCCAGGTCTCCCACATTGGAGGCAGACGCTTTAACCTCTGAGCCACCAGGGAAGCTTTACCCTAAAGCATATTGAGCATATTAATTTTGTACCCACATCCCATGTTATTGTTTTATTTGTTAAAATTTTTTAAGATAATTTTTATAACTTTCAGTTGAATTTGTTATCCTAAAGATATGTCAAAATGTACATCATAGTTGAAGCTGTATAATAGATACAGGGAAATTCATTACACTAATTCTCTCTTCTTTTGCACATATGTTAAAATTCCTATAATAATAAGTTACAACTGAAAAAATAATGTCTTTCTGCTGTTGAGATTAAAACTTTACTATATTTATACAAAATCTTTGGATGTGAGTTGAACCATTAAATCATATCTTACAGACATTTAATTAAACATTTAATAATTTCAGGGGCAAAAGGATAATTATCAGAGGCAGAGGATTACTTTTTAAATATCAAAAAAGTTTCACTCAAGGGATTTTATGAAAATCCATCTCTTACATTTTTTTGTTTTTGATTTGCTTGACTGTCTTACTAATGAATTCCTTATTTGTAAAGGGAGAAACCTGGATTGAAATCACTTTCTGAGGATATAGTGGACAACGTATAAAGAGAAGAAAACAAAGGAAAAAAATGCTGCTTGTCTTTTTTTCTTATTTCTTTTCTCTTTACGCTTATTTATATGCAGATTTAGAAACTGGCTGGCTGGCTACAGGCATATCTGGATGTGTTTCTTAAAATTAAAAGTCTAAATTAAATAAGAATATCTAATGCATCAAATTAGCCAAAGCTCAAGAGAAATCCACGTGGCAGCTTAAGAATCTTCAGCATGTGTATAGAATTTCTCAGGACAGAAGGGAGTTTGGGATGGAACATACCCCAATTTAACAAGAATGTACTACCTCAGCAGCTCACAGAATAATGAACTAAAAGACACAACAGTGCTTTATTAAAATGGGGACATCTCCCTTAAAGGTAACCATATGCAAAATAGGCTCTCTGACTCAGTTTTGTCCCCTCAGAGACTCCAAAGTTACAGACTGACTGAAGGACATAAGCGACTTGCCCTCCCTCCTCTAAACAAAGAACATGGAAAGGATAAAGATTGAGTAAACACTTGTCAGTTGTCTTAGTCAACCCTGCTCCTGTAATAAAATACCACAGACTGTGTGGCTTACACAATAAACATTTCTTTCTCACAGTTCTAGAGACTGGGAAGTCCAAGGTCAAAGTGACAGCAGATTCAGTTTTTGTTCAGGGCTCTCTGAGCTTCCAGATGTTCAAGCTGGATTTAGAAAAGGCAGAGGAACCAGAGATCAAATTGCCAACAACCGTTGGATCATCGAAAAAGCAAGAGAATTCCAGAAACACATCTATTTCTGCTTTATTGACTATGCCAAAGCCTTTGACTATGTGGATCACAACAAACTGTGGAAAATTCTGAAAGAGACGGGAATACCAGACCACCTGACCTGCCTCCTGAGAAATCTGTATGCAGGTCAGGAAGCAACAATTAGAACTGGACATGTAACAACAGACTGCAAATTGGGAAAGGAGTATGTCAAGGCTATATACTATCACCCTGCTTATTTAACTTATATGCAGAGTACATCATGTGAAATGTCGGGCTGGATGAAGCACAAGCTGGAATCAAGATTGCAGGGAGAAATATCAATAACAGATATGCAGATGACACCACCCTTATGGCAGAAAGTGAAGAAGAACTAAAGAGCCTCTAGATGAAAGTGAAAGAGGAGAGTGAAAAGGTTAGCTTAAAGCTCAACATTCAGAAAACTAAGATCAATGCATCCAGTCTCATCACTTCATGGCAAATAGATGGGGAAACAATGGAAACAGTGACAGACTTTGGGCTCCAAAATCACTGCAGATGGTGACTGCAGCCATGAAATTAAAAGACGCTTGCTCCTTGGAAGTAAAGTTATGGCTAACCTAGACAGCATATTAAAAAGCAGAGACATTATTTTGCCAACAAAGGTTTGTCTAGTCAAAGTTATGGTTTTTCCTGTAGTCATGTATGGATGTGAGAGTTGGACCATAAAGAAAGCTCAGCACCAAAAACTGATGCTTTTGAACCATGGTGTTGGAGAAGACTCTTGAGAGTCCCTTGGACAGCTAGGAGATCCCACCAGTCCATCCTAAAGAAAATCAATCCTGAATATTCATTGGAAGGGCTGATGCTGAAGCTGAAGCTCCAATACTTTGGCCACCTGATACAAAGAACGGACTCATTTGAAAAGACCCTGATGCTGGGAAAGATTGAAGGCAGGAGGAAAAGGGGACAACAGAGGATGAGATGGTTGGATGGCATCACTGACTCAATGGACATGAGTTTGAGTAAACTCTGGGAGTTGATGATGGACAGGGAAGCCTGGCGTGCTGCAGTCCATGGGGTCTCAAAGAGTCGGACACGACTGAGCAACTGAACTGACTGACTCTGCCTGGCTTGCAGATGGCCACCATCTAGCTGTGTGCTCACGTGACTTCTTTGCATGAGCAGAGAGAGGAAACTCTGGTATCTCTTCCTCCTCTTTACATTGGCACTGATCCATCATGCAGGTACCCTGCATGTATCTAACCTTAATTATTTCCCAAAGGCCTCCATCTCCAGATTCCATCATATTAGGGGTTAGGGATTCAACATACAAACTTTGGATGGACACATTCAGTCCCTGACACTGGTTAATACCAGTTCCACAGTCTGCTGTGATAAATGCCTGCACTAAAGCTGCACCAGCTATCCAAGCCAGGGCTCTAAACCTCTGCTTTCAACCTAGCTGCTCATTTAAGCAGCCATTCATTGCACCGTGAAGCTGTGTCCCAACTCAGCAGCTTTGGGTATTAAAGAGAGACCTCACTTAACCAGGGACGGGGAAGCCTGGTGGGCTGCCGTCCATGGGGTCGCACAGAGTCAGACACGACTGAAGCGACTTAGCAGCAGCAGCAGCAGCAGCAGCACTTAACTGACACTTCTTTCCTAGAAAAGGCAATCTATGATTCCCAATGCTCTCACTGCCTGCCCTCCCAAACATGCCAGATAAACACACTCCATCCAAAGAAATGAATAAATACACTTCTGGACAGTTATTTCACATTTTCTCTTCTCCCCAAAATTCCAATACTTCATTCTCCTTCCTTATTCTCTGCTGATCACCCTGTCTCCTACTTCACTGAGATGGTAGATGCCATCTCTAGCCTTGCCACAACGGCTCAACTGGATTCTGCCTGCCTGCACCCCAGCTCAGGTTCTCTGGTTCCCTGCCTGGCCACGCTCCTACCGAAAGCAACTAGTACCTGGGCGCAGCATTCCTGTTCCTCCTGACTAACCAGGGATACAGCTCTCATCCTCTCTCCCCTCTCTCACATCATCAGCTTCTCCCCCTCTGCTGGATCACTCCCATCGGCATACAAGCATGCTGTAATTTTTCCCTTCTTAAAAAAAACTGTCAATCAACTATACCTTAATTTAAAAATTAATAAAAAAACTTAAATATAAAAAAACTTTAACCCCACATTTCTCCCTGAGTTACCACTCTCCTCCTCTTAACTTCTCTTTTACAACAAACTTCTCTAAAGTTCCCCATATTCCATTTTTTTCTCTTCCCATTTTCTCTTGAGGCTTCTTAGACTGAAGTTTTCACCCCTGACACTCCATCCAAACTCCCCTTGTCAAAGATACCAAGGACTTTCATGACACCCATGATCAAGTAAAACAGACTCTTCTCCGTCATGGACTTACAGCGTCTGACATGGTTGATCTTCAGCACCTTCTTCCTCCTACTCACTCTCCCTCCATCACTGTCTCCTCTGTTAACTCCTTCTTAACTCTACCATGCCTAACACAAGCACACTCCAAGGCTCAGGCCTCAGACACTTTCTCCTCTTATCCTCATCCCCTTTCTGATCTCACAGTCTCCGGGCTTTAAATACAATCTATGCATTGACAGTAGCCACATTTATACCTGCAACCTTGTCCCTGACCTCCCTCTTCAGATACCCAGCTGCACAGGACACCCTTCCAACAGGCACAGACCTGACACGACCACAACTGAGCCCCCAAGCTTGTTCCTGGACCTGTTCCTCCCTCACTCGCCTCAATGCAGCAAATGGCATCTCTTGCCTTCAACCTGCTTGGGCCAAACCCTGGGGGCAATGTTGAATTGCTCACTTGCTCTCATACAACACAACCAATCTCTCAGCATATTCTCTACTCTGTCCTCACAATAAATCGGGGTCTGAAATTTACACAGAAAGAATATTTAAGCAAGTAGGGCATGATGTTAACAACTGGCGAAGCTGGATGAAGTTGATACAGAATATCTTATGCCATAATGTTGGTGGTTTAGTCACCAAGTCATGCATGACTCTGTGACTCCATGGACTGAAGCCTGCCACACTCCTCTGTCCATGGGATTTTCCAGGCAAGAGTACTGGAGTGGGTCGTCATTTCCTTCTCCAGGGGATCTTCTCCACCCAGGGATCAAACCTGGGTCTCTTATGTTTCAGGCAGATCTTTAATTCCCTGTGGCTCACCAAGGAATTAAAACTTCAAATTTAAGATTATTTCAAAATAAAAAAGTAAGATGAAAGAAATAAAACTTCAAATTTAAAATTATTTCAAAATAAAGATGAAAGAAAAAAATGTAAGAGACATAACAACCAAATATAATAAATGAATATTAATTAGGTTCTATCTAAAAAGAAACACAGATATAAAAGGCAACTAACTCTGGGAGGACAACTCGGGGAATTTGAAATGAACTTTGTATTAGTTTGCTGTGATAGTGGCATTCTGTTTCTGTAGGGGAACATCCTTATATCCTGAGCTTCATGGTGAAGCACAAAAGCTTCTGACATCTGTAATTTACTTGGAAATGGTTCACCAAAAAATGGCATCAGTTCAGTTCAGTTGCTTAGTCATGTCTGACTCTGAGACCCCACGATTGCAGCATGCCAGGCCTCCCTGTCCATCACCAACTCCTGGAGATTACTCAAACTCATATCCATTGAGTCGGTGATGCCATCCAACCATCTCATCCTCTGTCGTGCCCTTTTCCTCCTGCCCTCAATCCCTCCCAGCATCAGAGTCTTTTCCAATGAGTCAGCTCTTCGCATGAGGGGGCCAAAGTACTGGAGTTTCAGCTTTAGCATCAGTCCTTCCAAAGGACACCCAGGGCTGATCTCCTTTAGAATGGACTGATCAGATCTCCTTGCAGTCCAAGGGACTCTCAAGAGTCTTCTCCAACACCACAGTTCAAAAGCATCAATTTTTCGGTGCTCAGCTTTCTTCACAGTCCAACTCTCACATCCATACATGACTACTGGAAAAACCATAGCCTTGACTAGACGGACCTTTGTTGGCAAAGTAATGTCTCTGCTTTTGAATATGCTATCTAGGTTGGTCATAACTTTCTTTCCAAGGAGTAAGCGTCTTTTAATTTCATGGCTGCAATCACCATCTGCAGTGATTTTGGAGCCCCCCCAAAAAATAAAGTCTGATACCGTTTCCACTGTTTCCCCATCTATTTCCCATGAAGTGATGGGACCAGATGCCATGATCTTCGTTTTCTGAATGTTGAGCTTTAAGCCAACTTTTTCACTCTCCACTTTCACTTTCATCAAGAGGCTTTTTAGTTCCTCTTTACTTTCTGCCATAAGGCTGGTGTCAACTGCATATCTGAGGTTACTGAGATTTCTCCCAGCAATCTTGATTCCAGCTTGTGCTTCTTCCAGCTCAGCGTTTCTCATGATGTACTCTGCATATAAGTTAAACAAGCAGGGTGACAATATACAGCCTTGACATACTCCTTTTCCTATTTGGAACCAGTCTGTTGTTCCATGTCCAGTTCTAAATGTTGCTTCCTGACCTGCATATAGGTTTTTCAAGAGGCAGGTCAGGTGGTCTGGTATTCCCATCTCTTTCAGAATTTTCCACAGTTTATTGTGATCCACACAGTCAAAGGCTTTGGCATAGTCAATAAAGCAGAGATAGATGTTTTCTGGAACTCTCTTGCTTTTTCCATGATCCAGCAGATGTTGGCAATTTGATCTCTGGTTCCTCTGCCTTTTCTAAAACCAGCTTGAGTATCTGGAAGTTCACGGTTCACGTATTGCTGAAGCCTGTTGGAGAATTTTGAGCATTACTTTACTAGCATGTGAGATGAGTGCAATTGTGCGGTAGTTTGAGCATTCTTTGGCATTGCCTTTCTTTGGGATTGGAATGAAAACTGACCTTTTCCAGTCCTGTGGCCAAAGCTGAGTTTTCCAAATTTGCTGGCATATTGAGTGCAGCACTTTCACAGCATCATCTTCCAGGATTTGAAATAGCTCCACTGGAATTCCATCACCTCCACTAGCTTTGTTCATAGTGATGCTTTCTAAGGCCCTCTTGTCTTCACATTCCAGGATGTCTGGCTCTAGGTGAGTGATCACACCATTGTGATTATCTGGGTCGTGAAGCTCTTTTTTGTACAGTTCTTCTGTGTATTCTTGCCACCTCTTCTTAAT
>NW_011495014.1:428868-436157 GCF_000754665.1 Bison bison bison
GCTGCAGTCCATGGAGTTGCAAAGAGACACGACTGAGCCACTTCACTTTCACTTTTAACTTTCATGCATTGGAGAAGGAAATGGCAACCCACTCCAGTGTTCTTGCCTGGAGAATCCCAGGAACAGTGGAGCCTGGTGGGCTGCCGTCTATGGGGTCGCACAGAGTCAGACACGACAAGTGACTTAGCAGCAGCAGCAGAAGCATAGAGCTTCTCCATCTTTGGCTGCAAAGAATATAATCAATCTGATTTCGGTGTTGACCATCTGGTGATGTCCATGTGTAAAATCTTCTCTTGTGTTGTTGGAAGGGGGTGTTTGCTATGACCAGTGCGTTCTCTTGGCAAAACTCTATTAGCCTTTGCCCTGCTTCATTCCATATTCCAAGGCCAAATTTGCCTGTTACTCTGTTATTTTGACAGAATGTGGTCCACTGGAGAAGGGAATGGCAAACCACCTCAGTATTCTTGCCTTGAGAACCCCATGAATAGTAAGAAAAGGCAAAATGATAGGATACTGAAAGAGGAACTCCCCAGGTCGGTAGGTGCCAAATATGCTACTGGAGATCAGTGGAGAAATAATTCCAGAATCAAGAGACAGAGGCAAAGCAAAAACAACACCCAGTTGCTGATATTACTGGTGATGGAAGCAAGGTCCGATGCTTAAAGAGCAATATTGCATAGGAACCTGGAATGTCAGGTCCATGAATCAAGGCAAATTGGAAGAGGTCAAACAGGAGATGGCAAGAGTGAACGTCGACATTCTAGGAATCAGTGAACTAAAATCTACTGGAATGGGTGAATTTAACTCAGATGACCATTAAATCTACTACTGCAGGCAGGAATCCCTTAGAAGAAATGGGGTAGCCATCATGGTCAACAAAAGAGTCCTAAATGCAGTACTTGGATGCAATCTCAAAAACGACAGAATGATCTCTGTTCGTGTCCAAGGCAAACCATTCAATATCACAGTAATCCAAGTCTATGCCCCAACCAGTAACGCTGAAGAAGCTGAAGTTGAACGGTTCTATGAAGACCTACAAGACCTTTTAGAACAAACACCGCCCCCCCCCCAAAAAATGGCATAGGCAAAGCAAATAGGTCAAAATGTTGATGAACATATGGGTGTTTGCTAAATTTTCCTTTTTTTATGTCTGAAATTCTTCAAAATTAAAACTTTTTTTTTTTTTAATATCCTTGAAGTCTCCTTACAACTCCCACTACTACTACATTGGTTCAAAGCCATTGAGAACTCTCCCTGGATGACTGAAGTAACTTCTTCTTCCTGATCTCCCACATCCACTCTTTTTTTTTTAATCTTTCTTAAAAATTAATTAATTAATTTTAATTGGAGGCTAATTACTTTATAATACTGTAGTGGTTTTTGCCATACATTGACATGAATCAGCCATGGGTGTACATGTGTCCCCCATCCTGAATCCCCAACCCACCTCCTTCCCATCCCATCCCTCTGGGTTGTCCCAGAGGGATGGCTTTGATGCTCTGTTTCATGCATCGAACTTGGACTGGTGATCTATTTCACATATGGTAATATACATGTTTCAGTGCTACTCTCTCAAATCATCCCCCCATCATCTTCTCCCACAGAGTCCAAAAGTCTGTTCTTTATATCTGTTTTTCTTTTGCTGTCTCACATATAGGGTCATTGTTACTGCCTTTCTAAATTCCATATATGGAATTTATATAAACAGAATTAATATACTGTATTGGTGTTTTTCTTTCTGACTTAATTCGCTCTGTATTCCAGTTTCATCACCTCATTAGAACTGATTCAAATGTGTTCTTTTTAATAGCTGAGCAATATTCCATTGTGTATATGTAACACAGCTTTCTTATCCATTTGTCTACCAATGGACATTTAGGTTGCTTCCATGTCCTAGCTATGGTACACAGTGCTGTGATGAACATTGGGGTCCATGTGTCTTTTTCAATTCTGGTTTCCTCAGTGTGTATGCCCAGCAGTGGGATTGCTGGGCTGTATGGCAGTTCTATTTCCAGTTTTTTAAGGAATCTCCACACTGTTCTCCATAGTGGCTGTACTAGTTTGCATTCCCACCAACAGTGTAAGAGTGTTCCTTTTCTCCACACCCTCTCCAGCATTTATTGCTTGTACACTTCTTGATAGCAGCCATTCTGACCAGCGTGAGATGGTACCTCATTGTGGTTTTGATTTGCATTTCTCTGATAACAAGTGATGTTGAGCATCTTTTCATGTGTTTGTTAGCCATATGTATGTCTTCTTTGGAGAAACGTCTGTTTAGTTCTTTGGCCCATTTTTTGATTGGGTCTTTTATTTTTCTGGTATTGAGCTGCAGGAGCTGCTTGAATATTTTGAGATTAATTCTTTGTCAGTCGCTTCGTTTGCTATTATTTCCTCCCATTTTGAAGGCTGTCTTTTCACCTTGCTTATTGTTTCCTTCATTATGCAAAAGCTTTTAAGTTTAATTAGGTCCCATTTGTTTATTTTTGTTTTTAATTTTAATTCCATTACTCTGGGAGGTGGGTCACAGAGGATCCTGCTGTGATTTTTGTCAGAGAGCGTTTTCCCTGTTTTCCTCTAGGAGTTTTATAGTTTCTGGTCTTATATTTAGATCTTTATTACATTTTGAGTTTGTGTGTATGGTGTTAGAAAGTGTTCTAGCTTCATTCTTTTACAGGTCCCACACCCACTCTTATCTCTCATTCTAAACACATCAGCCAGTGTGAACATGTCAGAATGCTACTCAGACCACATCTCCCCATGAGTTTACAACTCTGCAGTGGGTTCCTTCTCAGAATAAAATACCAGTCTTTCCAAGGGTCATTGGCACCCCACTCCAGTACTCTTGCCTGGAAAATCCCATGGACGGAGGAGCCTGGTAGGCTGCAGTCCATGGGGTCACTAGGAGTCGGACACGACTGAGCGACTTCACTTTCACTTTTCATTTTCATGCATTGGAGAAGGAAATGGCAACCCACTCCAGTGTTCTTGCCTGGAGCATCCCAGGGATCGGGGAGCCTGGTGGGCTGCCATCTCTGGGGTCGAACAGAGTTGGACACGACTGAAGCGACTTAGCAGCAGCAGCAGCAGTAGGGCTCTGTACCAACTGGCCACCCACTTACCTCCCTCCCTTACTTCTCTCTCCCTCACATCCCCTCAAGTCTGAGACACCCCTGACCTCATATCGGCCAGGCACACTCCTCCTCAGGGACCTGCAATTGCTCCCACTCCACTCAAGAGATCTCCTCACCTCCTTGGGCTTTGGTTCAAATGCCACCTTCTCAGCTGTGACTTGCTGACACTCCCTAAACGTTCATACCCACACACACTCCTGACCTTTCTTTCAGTTTAATTTTCCTCCAGAGTGCTTCAAGCCAACTGATATCCTATGTATTTTATTTATTTGTCCATTGTATCTCCCCCCACCCCGATGCCATGTAAACTACATCTCAAGACCTTCAGGATGGATGGCATACAGTAGGCACTCAAAATGTATTTGGGCAATGCATGAACTTGGTAAACAATTCCCAGAAGGTTGTTAGTTCTAAAATATGTGTTCATGCTTGAGTGTTCAGTCACTCAGTCCTGTCCAACTCTGTGCAACAGCATGGACTACAGATCACCAGGCTGCTCTGTCCATGGGATTTTCAGGAAAGAATCCTGGAGTGAGTAGCCATTTCCTCCCCCAGGGGATCTTCTGAACCCAGGGGTCGAACCTGCATCTCCTGCCTTGGGCAGGCAGATTCATTACCACTGAGACACTGGGGAACCCCAAGCCCAAAATAAGTGTTCATTCATTCTAAAAACATTTATTGGGTCTCTTCTCCATGCAGGCACAGTGCATGTGCTAGGTATTCAAGCAGGGGTAAGATGGACCTTTACCTTAAAATAGTTTATAGGTTACCTGATAAAAACACAAGTAAGGGTTTCCCTGATAGCTCAGTTGGTAAAGAATCCACCTGCAATGCGGAAGACCCTGGTTTGATTCCTGGGTCAGGAAGATCCACTGGAGAAGGGATAGGCTACCCACCCCAGTATTCTTGGATTTCCCTTATGGCTCAGCTGGTAAAGAATCTGCCAACAATGTGGGAGACCTGGGTTCAATCCCTGGGTTGGGAAGATCCCTTGGAGAAGGGAAAGGCTACCCACTCCAGTACTCTAGCCTAGAGAATTCCATGGACTGTACAGTCCATGGGGTTGCAAAAAGTCGGACATGACTGAGCAACTTTCTCTTCACTTCACAAGAGCAGTAAACTCTTATGCTATCACTAAATGGGCTCACAAAAGCATGAATTGTCAGTGCTACTAGGGGAAAAAGAGAATGGGAGGTGAGGCCTCCTTCATGGATGACATGAGGCCACATGGATTATGATTTTTTTCCCAGGTCTGTTCTCACTGGACACTAAGCACAGTGCCTGCCATAAACTCATCATTCAATAAATGCCCAGAGTTTGCTCAGTGAGGGTAAACAGAGTCTTGACGGATGAGCAGATACTTGTCAAGTCAACAAGGCAGCAGAAAGGCATCCTAGGGGGTGGAGGGGGGCAGCATTAGCAAAGGGCATGGGGCAGGATAAACCTGGCATCTCTATCTAGCAGCACAATCCAAAGAGGGATGGATTTTTATAAATTGTCATGGAATTCTTGAGACAAGCTACAACTTATTCAAGAAATGAGTCCATACACAGGAAGTCCTTCTTTCTTTTAAGGATAACTATACAGCTGCTAATAATCTCATGGGGCTTCCCTGGTGGCTCAGACGGTAAAGAATCTACCTGCAGTGTGGGAGACCTGGGTTTGATCCCTGGGTTGGGAAGATCCCCTGGAGGAGGGCATGGCAACCCACTCCAGTATTCTTGCCTGAAGAATCCCATGGGCTACAGTCCATGGGGTCACAAAGAGCTGGACACAACTGAAGGGCTAACACACACACACTAATCATCATTAGTATGATAACTGCTATCATTTATTAAAGCACTTACAAATATGAGTGTATCATATATCCAGAACAACTCACTTTAAATTTGAAGTACTGTTTTGACTGATGCTAAGTTTCAAGACACTGAGGCAGAGTGAGTTGGCAAGTGGTTCAGTGGTAAAGAATCAGCCTGCAATGCAGGAGACACAGGAGACGTGGGTTCGATCCCTGGATTGGGAAGATCCCCTGGAGAAGGAAATGGCTACCCACTCCAGTATTTGTTTCCTGGAAAATTCCATGGACAAAGAAGCCTGGCAGGCTACAGCCCATGGGGTCACAAAGAGTTGAACACGACTGACTAACACACACACTCATCATCATTAGTGTGATAACGGCTAACCTTTATTAAAGTGCTTGCAAATATGAGTGTTTCACATGTCCAGAACAACTTATTTTAAATTTGAAATACTGTTTTGACCCATGTTAAGCTTCAAGACACTGAGGCAGGGTGAGTTGGCAAGTAATAGAGATACACAGGGCTTCCCTGGTAGATCAGCTGATGAATTTGCCTACAATGCAGGAGATCCCAGTTTGATTCCTGGTGAGAAATGTCCCCCAGAGAAGGGATACGTTACCCACTCCAGTATTCTTGGGCTTCCCTGGTAGCTCAAATGGTAAAGAATGCACCTGCAATGCGGGAGACCTAGGTTCGATCCCTGGGTTGGGAAGATCCCCTGGAGGAGGGCATGGTAACCCACTCCAGTATTCTTGCCTGGAGAATCCGCATGGACAGAGGAGCCTGGTGGGCTACAGTCCATGGGGTCACAAAGAGTCGGACACAACTGTGAGACTAAGCACAGCACAGCACATAGAAATAGGCAGGTAGAATGGGTGTCCTAGACCCTGCGGGCCACTGGGCCCTGTGTGCCTGGACTTCCTCACCAAAATATAAGCCTCCTAGTTCTACCACAGGGCCTTATCCTGCTGATCAAGAAAAGTGAAGGACTGTGGTTTCAAATTGCATGCCACTTTAAAAGTCAGAAAGCCAGAAAAATCATGTTCTCACTCCAATCTCCAAGCTTTTCTCTAAAGAAAGAGAAATTATATTATTATACATTATCATAATTTAAATTCTTTTAAAATAGAAATAGAGCCTAGATAAAAAGCATGTGGTACCCTAGGGTATTAAATACATTTGGAATAGTATTATCTGACTAGGTAGGGGAATTCAATTCATTTTTGCCAACCTTTAACACAGAAAAATTCAGAAAGTAATTACTTTTCTCGAGCTTTTACTATGTGTTCGGTGTTTCCTAGGTATTTCACAGAGATTATTTTATTTAACTCTTATGACAACTCTTCCAAGTTTTTAAGATTATTAGCCTTTTTACAGATAAGGAAACTGAAGCTTAGAGGATAAAATATAGAAACAGTTTGTCCATTAAGGAAAGAGGTCCTAATTTTCCAACTAACATTTGATAGAGAACTCAGCATGTAGTAAATGCTCAAAAATGTTTGCTGAATCACATAAGTATTGGGGAGAAACCAGAGGTTTGGCCAGGATTCATTTCAACCCTTTATAATTTAACATAAAATAATATTTCATGTTTTAATCAGTTAAATTTAAACGACACACACAAGTTCAAGTCCTGCTTCAGAATTAGAATCAATGAGAACTGAAATCAGCTCAAATTGGACACATTTTCACAATTAAAATTAATAATGGGAGAGAAAATCTTAGATGAAACCTACCAACTGAATGAATAACCAAAGAAAAAGAGGACTGTCCCTTTGCAAAGGAAACACGAAGAACAATTTGGAGGAAATTCTGTACTTGGCAACTTCTTGAGGTCTGTATGGACCCCATACAGTGTTTCAGGTACAAATTTAAGCTCTCACACCTTCTTTCACAAAATAGGGCATGTACCACACTCACCACACACTGAGGATTTCTTACTTGGTTTCTGTATTTCTAGAAATAGTACCTCAATCTTCATGTCATTGGGTTGGATCTATGAAAAGCTAGAAAGCACTTTCACAATGCCTACCCTCTCCAGCCAGTCATCTACTCTTGTTCCCACCCTTCTACCCAGAGAGAAGAAAGGAACACCTAAAAGAAAGAGCAGTGATGGCTGTGGATGAAAGATGATTTCCATTTAACCAGGAGCACCAAATAGACCCAGCTTAAGTAAGGAATCTGCACACTTAGTGACTCTCCCAGCATTCAGAACAATAAGAAGCCTAGAAAGGCCCCATTACAGGATGATCACTTGTTATTCCATGGCTGCTGCTGCTGCTGCTAAGTCGCTTCAGTCGTGTCTGACTCTGTGCGACCCCATAAACGGCAGCCCACCAGGCTCCCCCGTCCCTGGGAT
>NW_011495014.1:436257-472581 GCF_000754665.1 Bison bison bison
ACCCCCATGGACTGCAGCCTACCAGGCTCCTCCATCCATGGGATTTTCCAGGCAAGAGTACTGGAGTGGGGTGCCATTGCCTTCTCCGGTTATTCCACGGCTATCACCAGACAAATATAGTTTCCCTGTATCCAAAGATTGAAATTCCATAAAGAAAATTCAATATTTTATATACTTCCATATTAATTTTGTCACTCAAACCCATCATAAAATGCATTTACAAGAAGCTATCTACATGGACCAATTCTTAAATTTGTTTATCTCAAATCTGGTTTGCTAACCCACAAGTACCCATTATAATAAGATGACTCAGCCCTGTCCCCAGGGAGTGCTACACACCCAGGTTGTACCTTCTTCCTCTCCTAAACTCCAGTATCAGAACACAGAATTTTGTGCTCTTTACTTTCAAATCCCCCAGCCCCTAGCCTCTGCCATAGACAGGCCCTTTGTAACCACTTGAGAAATTGAAGTGAATTAAGTACTGTAGGTGCTTGATTTTTTTCTGGATTTTCTGAGACAATCTTTATTTCAAATAATCACTTGTTCCCAAAATCGTACAAGCACACTCATGCTTTCCTGATTACATGTCCCGCTTTGTTTTGCTTTTTTAATGTTGGATACAGACAGCAGAGTGCTGAGTTAATGATATATTACTAGTTTTCATGGGTCCCCTACTGTGATTTTTTCCTATAAAATATGATACAGTTGGTATAGCCAATGGTTCAGTTCAGTTGCTTAGTTGTGTCCTACTCTTTGCAACCCCAAGGACTGCAGCATGCCTGTCCATCACCAATTCCTGAAGCTTGCTCAGACTCATGTCCATCAAGTCGGTGATGCCAACCATCTCATCCTCTGTCGTCCCCTTCTCCTCCTGCCTTCAGTCTTTTCCATCATCAGGGTCTTTTCTAATGAGTCAGTTCTTCACATCAGGTGGTACAGCCAATAGTGAGGTAATAATTTAACTTGGCTTTCTTTCTTTTTCCCTTGGATGTTTAATTTCTGCATGTGTGTGGTGGGAATGGAGTGGGGTCGGGGAGAAGAGGTCATCATGACAATTCTATGCACTCTTCAGAGGACAAAGCAAAGGCTAGAAGGCAGACCACACATGAGAAACACGGGAAGGTGCCTGCTCAAAATCACCTCTAGTAGGTATCTCCCAATGAGAGATTTACGTTCAATGAGCAAGTTTTTTTTTCCCAATAACAAGATAAACGGTTCAATCTTAATCATACATTGGTATGAGGCACTGATAATAAAAGCCAATTCCATTCTTACATGAGCCAAGTACTTAGCAAACATGGGATTTTTGTGAAAGCAGGTAAAGCGAGAATATTTTAGAAAAAGGTCAGATGGCCCTAGATATGTACTTATAGAAGAAAGGGTGGGAAGGAACGCCCTAGGTCTCAGCTTGCCAACAGGGCTGCAGTTGCCTCTTGAGTCTTCCTCTCCTATTCACCCTCACGCTGACAGGAGTTCCCCAAACCCACCACATCCCTTGGGTTATTTATCTTCCTGAAGCAGGCTTGACACCTTCATTCTTTCTCTACCTGGCCAAGGTAATCATCCTTAAAACTTCAGCAGTGTCACCTCCTCCAGGGAGCCTCTCCTGCTCCTCTCCTCCTATCTCTATCTTCCCTAGGACTACAGGTACACCTTGGAGATAGAGTGGGTTCAGTTGCAGATCACTGCAATAAAGCAAACAGCACAACAAAGTGATTTAAATGACTTTTTTGGCTTCCTAGTGCATGTAAGTTATGTTTACACTATACTACAGTCTATTAAGTCTATTAAATCTATTATGTCCTAAAAAATGTACAAATCTTAGTTTAAAAACACCATATTGCTAAAAAGAGCCAAAACACACTAGTAACATCAAGGATCACTGATCATCATAATAAATACCATAATGAAGAAAAGTTAGAAATATTGTGAGAATTACCAAAAGGTGACACATACACACAAAATGTGACAGCAAAGGAGCAAATGCTGTTAGAAAAATGATGCCAAAAACCTTGCTCGATGCAGAGTTGCCACAAATTTTCAATTTGTAAAAAATACAATATCTGCAAAGTGCAATAAAACAAAGCCCACTAAAGCAAGAGACGCCTATATTTGAAAGACAATAAACTCAAGGTTCTAATTAAATTTAGTCGTAAGGCAAGCCAATGTGCTGTAAAAGATACAATAACTGGTTGACAGCTTGGTCTCATTTCTCCATGGATGCAGAACTCCCATGTCTTAGCCTTCAGAATGGGCTACACAGTGGCACAGAGTTGAACCCACAGTTCCCATAGAACTCTAGAACGGCTATCGATGGACATGTGACAACATACCAAGAATTAAAACAATCCTGTCTTTCTTTTTAATGAAGGAAGAAATTTTATAAAAAAGAAAAACTACAATGCTAAATGAGGAAATGAATCAACAAGCAAAAAATGTTTATACTACGAACAAAAGACTTCAAAGATAAGAGCTTAGGTACAACCCACAAAATAAAATTAGCTATTGGCACAGTATTGCCATGAATCAACACCCATTTTTAAATGTATTCAAGTATTTTGTATTTTGCAATATAGTCTTTTCATTTTTCACATTCATTTAATTTTGTTATTCATTTTCTCTACTGTATCTCTGAAGGCAAAACTGCTTGATGGCTAATTAGTTATACAGCAAAAATGCTTGTGGCAAAGATGTTTACAGCAAGGATGCTTATGGTGGAAATGCCAGACACGAGCTGCATGGTGCTGGATTGGTTACTCCACTCCTCTTTGCTTTGGTTTCTTCATAGGTAAGAAAGGTTTTGAAGACTGAACACATTACAGAGGGTGGTGATGAGGGTTAGGCGTAAAGGCCCCACTATGGAATCCAGAATATGACATAGCCTCGGTGAATATATATTTCCCCTCCTTGTTGGGAGTCTAGTTTTCCTAGCTGCATTAGGTGCCTACTACATCTGAAAGAAAATCTATTGTGATACAACCAGATGGAAGATGAAAACATGAATTTTCATTATATCTGGAGCTAAATATAGAGAGTGCAGGCATTATCAGAATCCTGCAGAATTAAGCAATACAGCCAAGACTTGCGTACTAACCTTTATTTTTTAATTGGAGGAAAACTGCTCTACAATGCTGTGTTGGTTTCTGCTGTACAACAATTATGGCCGATTCGTGTACTAACCTTTAATGCCAGCTCTGCTGCTAGCCTTGACCTGTGTGTCGTGGTGCACCACGTGTGTGGCACGCAGAAACTGCCTCACTCACAGTGCATCCTCCACACAACAGTATCATTACATTTCTACATAGTTGAGCCCTACGCACAGTATACAGCCTCCCATCGGTGGGCAACTGCTCTGCTCTGAATCAGTATAGGGGCAAACTAAGAAAAATTGGCCAAATTTGAAGTGATTTTTCTAAAATAGTTTGCTCATATCCTGACAGCCCTAAAGACAAAGCCAAGCAACTCAAGTTGTATTTAGAATGAAAATAATTAGCTTTAATTGCTTTTAGCTGAGTTTCTAATCACATGGAGAGCTCATTATGAATTTAGATTTGGGGAGGCCTGCAAATAAACCTCAAAGACTTGATTCCCTGATAGTCACTTGGAATCTGCTCAAATCTTTCCAAAAGAGACAAGGCTGGACCTCCTGTTGTTCTGTTCCAAGTACCTACCCTCCCCACCATCACCATCTCACAGAGAAACTCACTCACCCCTTACATACAATCAATGGTGGTATAATCAAATGTCAGGAGTCACAGGCTATGTTTCAACTTTCAAGATGTGTGTGCATACTCAGTTGCTCAGTTTTTCTGACTCTTTGAGACCCTATGGACAGTAACTCGCCAGATTCTTCTATTTCCCAGGCAAGAATACTGGAGTGGGTTACCATTTTCTTTTCCAGGGGATCTTCCCAATCCAGGGATCGAATGCACACCTTCTGCACATCTGCTTTGGCAGGTGGATTCTTTACCACTGAGCCACCTGGGAAGGCCAACTTTTAAGACAATTACAGCTAAATTAGTGATAATAGAGGATTCTTTTACACCTCCTGTCTGCCCCTGGCTAAAGAATGTGGCCACCATGAGTTAACCACAGAAGGGAGAATAGCTCAAGGAAGCAGAAGGCAAGTAGCCCTGCAACAGCACCAGGCAGGAGGTGAGTGCAAAGTGGGGGGCGGGGCAAAAGACAAAAGAGAAGGAGAGGAGGAGGAGGGGGGAACCACACTGGATTCCCAAGAAGAAGCAACGGCACTTCCTTCTCAACAACCTAAAATGCAGTTCTCCTGATGGCAAATTAATATACAAGACCCAGAAAAATCCCATGGCTGGAGCAATAAAGAAGTCCTAGAAAGGAGCCACATCACTTAAGTCCCGCAGCTCATGGGTCTCCAGCTAAGGTACTTAACAACTGTACTAATAACAGAATCAACAGCCTGGTTGAGTCCCACAAAGTCAGGAGCTGATGCTTACCCAACTCCGCAGCCTACTTGAAAGGGAACCAGGCACTGAGAAACACTTGTTTAATCCCCTAAATAGGAGTCATTTCCCCTTGACAGATGAGGCATCTGGGAAACTTACCACATTCGCTAAGGGTAACAGAACTTGAGCCAGGACATGGACCAGGTAATCTGATTTCTGTCCTCAAATACGTACAAGATCCATTGCCCCCTTACCCCTTCACCTGCACTTAGGAGGTAACCAACAAATATTACCTAAACAGCAAACTGTGTCCCCAGAAGCCACACTGACCTCCTAAGGCCGCTCGGACTATCCCGGCCCCAGCAGAGAGGGCTTTACCAAAGCCAGCACGGCGGGAAACCCAGCTTTGTTCCTCCCTCCCTCCTGGCGGAGACAAGCTGTGTCCTTCTCAGAATCGGCTGGGCAAATTTTAAATCTCTGTGGTTCAAAGGCATTCACTGTGTGTACTGACATTTCTCATGTGGTGCTTCAAAAGCCTGGGCTTCTGGAGGCACAGCGGGCCTGGCTCCCTGCTGAAGTAGGACACCTTTTCTCATCCACTTCTGTCACATCACTGCTTAGCAGCCAGCCAAAGGCTCCAATGCTCTGAACTCAGGTGGATTTTGCATCTTTTTTGTATGTGTCAGTAAAGTCCAAGTTGACAGCCCTGTGAGCCCACATGGATTCTGCCCACCTCGGGGTTCCACAGGATGAAAGAGTTTTGCTCTAAACTGAGAAGCTGCTTCCCATGCATCTCCCTGGATTTCTCCTCTCCAAACGACAAACGCCACAGCCACCTCTGCCAGGGAAGGTGCCCACAGCCAGTGCATGGGTGTGACAGGCTATAGTCTTCCCCTGGTAACCATGGAGGATTAGTTCCAGGATGCCCACAGATACCCAAATCCTCAGATGCTTAAATCCCTTTTAAAAACGGCATAGTACAGCCAGTCCTCTGTACTGCAGGCTACGGAGGCGCGGGCTCCGCATCTGACAGAGGGCTCACTGTACTAGCCATCTGTTGCTTCTCCTGTCACACCAATACGACGAACAGAGTCCAGTGATGTGGAAGGCAGCTAACATTTACTACCCGCTTACTATGTGCAAGACACCTCTCTAAACACTTTATATATGTTAATACCTTTTAGGCTTCACAAAGGCCCCATGAGGCAGGCACTACTGTTATGCCTGTTTTACAAACAAAGAAACTGAAGCTTAGGGTGGTCAGACAACTCTCCCAAACACCCCCACATACCTCTTTATATTAGAAAAGAGACTCAAACTCACAGACCTGGCTCCTAGAGTTCACTACATCATAATCCTGCTGTAAACCATATGCTGAAATCATAAACGTCTCCCAACATTGCTTGAGTGTAACATGAATTTCATATTAGCTTACATGCAATTTAATCTGCCAAAAACACTAGGTGAAAGAAGAAAACTATGAGTTTCTAGGAGGAAGGAGGAGTGTAGGAATACACAAAACACACACATACATACACATACACGCCCTTCAACATCTCCAAGCTGCTTCAGTTCACATGTGTTGTGAGATAAACCCACCATTGTTACAACTTTCTCTCCCATTTCAGATCACCCTCCTCCCACCCCCTCAAGCAGTTTATGAGCTATAACCCCTCACACACTGTTTTGGATTGAATTCATATATTTAAGCCCTAACCCCTAATGTGACCGTATTTGGAAATAGACCTTTGAGGAAGCAACTAAGGTTAAATGAGGTCATAAGAGTGGCCAACTAGTCCAGTATGACTGATGTCCTTATAAGAAGAAGAAAAGACACCAAGAATGAAGGTGCAAGAGGAAAGACCCCATGAAGACACAGGGAGAAGGCAGCCACATGCAAGGCAAGGAGAGAGGCCTCCAGAGAAATCAACTCTGTCACATCTTGATCTTGGACTTCCAACCTCTGGAACAGTAAGAAATACATTTCTGTTGTGTAAGCCACTCAGTCTGTGGTATTTAATTATGCATCCCTAACAAATGAATATGGGCTTCCCTGGTAGCTCAGCTGGTAAAGAATCTTCCTGCAAGGCAGGAGACCCCAGTTTGATTCCCGGGTCGGAAAGATCCCCTGGAGGAGGGCAAGACAACCCACTTCAGCATTCTTGTCTGGAGAATCCCCACGGACAGAGGAGCCTGGCGGGTTACAGTCCATGGGGTCACAAAGAGTCGGACACAACTAAGCGACTGAGCGCAGCACAACAAACTAATATACCAAATTACAGGCGGACTTCAGGTCTTTTTCAAGGTAAAGTGCCATATTTATCATAGTCATCACGTATTTCTTAGCCATTTAACATGTGCGAAACTATGCTACGTTTATCAGGTTCCTATCTTTATTTGAAACATGTCACTGATGATGCTTTGAGTGCTCGGCCCCTGACTCATTTTTCTCATAAGCCCCGCATTGTGTTTTTATGTTTTTAAGTGCAATCGTGCCTGCCGTGGCGGTTTTTAGGAATATATACGTCTTCTTACAGCACAGTGGCTTCACTGCCACTCAGGGGTAAATGATCATAGAGACTGAAGATAAAGCATAAAACATAATGCTTCCACAGCCTCAATCAGTGGAAGGCACTGACTCTGGCACTCTGAGGAGGCAGGGTCTACAAAAAATCTCAAGGAGGGCAGGAATTACGCTCAGATACATACATGCATGCATATTTGTGCGGAGAAATCGATACAATACTGTATAAGTAGTAAAAGTTAAAGTGTTTATATCTGGTGACAGGCTTTGGAGTGTTTTTCCCCAATTTTTAAATAAGCATTATATATACATATATAGAGGGAATATGTCCTCTATAATCAAAGTTGATTGTAATGATTTTCACTATTTTGTTCTAAATCGGATATTAATAACTTTTAAAATAGACTACACAACAATAAGAAATGGCATATAGATTCAAAACCTAGCAGACAAGAATTAAATAAGAACATTAAGCCTTAATAAATTCAGTTACTCCTCCATATACTCTGTCCTTTTCATCACTATCCATGTTAAATAAAATTATCGGGAAAACTACAGAGCCTTGAGAAATCCAGGATTTAAAGAAAACTGACCAGCAGTACCTCAGATGCAGTCAGCTCGGCCAAAGTGTGGCCTCTCTGATATTTTTAGTGAAAATCTGTTTTCTTTAATTAGCTGGTACATATGAGTTAGAGGCCTAGCCATATGCCATCAAGGAATGTGAGAGGCTTGATCTAAATGGAAAAGCTGAGTTCACTTTCCACAGATGGTAGGTGTGGAGTAGAAAAAGTGAGAAAAGTTTCAAAAGCTTTCTCAGGGCAGAAGACTAGACTGTATGTAGTTCAATTCATCAATCTTCAGAATTTCTGTAGTGAAAGTTACACTCTCTTAAGAACACTAACAGCTTCAAAGAGGGGCTGATGGACTAATCAAACAGTACAGCATCAAAGCACTGTGCCCCAGAAATATTAGAGGTGGGCACTGGGCTTCCCTGGTGGCTCAGACAGTAAAGAATCTGCCTGAAAAGCAGGAAACCTGGGTTCAGTCTCTGGGTCTGGAAGATCCCCTGGAGAAGGGAATGGCTACTCATTCCAATATTCTTGCCTGGAGAATTCCATGGACAGAGGAGCCTGGCGGGCTAGTCCATGGGGTTGCAAAGAGTCAGATGTGACTGAGCAACTAAACACACACACACACTTACACTGATTACAGAACTGTTCTAATGCTTCTATTAAATGGCAACTCTTTGGGCAATGGTGACTATGCCTGTAGCTATAACATCATATAATTTTTTTCCTAAAACTCTGACAGAACTGCTAATAGTATTGTAATCCTCAAGCAGGATTTAGCAAACCATGGCTTGCTGGCCACATCCAGTCTGCCATCTGTTTTCCTAGAGCCCATGAGTTAAGAATAGTTTTTAAATTTTTAAATGATTGAAAAAAAAAATTAAGAATAATGCTCCACAGGGGCTTCCCTGGTGGTCCAATGGTTGAGAATCTGCCTTGCAATGCAGGAGATACGGGTTTATTCCCTGGTCTGGGAGGAGCCCGCATGCCACGAGGCAACTAACCCCGTAAGCCACAACTACCGAGCCCACATGCCCTAGAGCCTGTGCTCCGCAGCAAGAGAAGCCACCGCCAGGAGAAGCTTGGGCACTGCAGCTAAAGAGTAGTCTCCACTTGCTGCAACTAGAAAAAAGCCCTCGCACAGCAAGCAAGACCCAATGCAGCCAAAAATAAAATAAATTTAAAAAAAGAATAATGCTTCATGACACATGAGAATGAAAAGTTCACATTTCAGTACCCATAATTAAAGTTTTATTGGAACCCAGCCATGAACATGTGCTTTGTCTCTGACTGTTTTTGTTGAGACAATAGCTGAGTAGTATTGTGATAAGGTTCACGTGGCTAAACGTATTTCCTTTCCATTTACAGGAAAAATTTGCTGCTCCCTGCTCCAACTGACCTGAATACAAGCCATGGATTTAAAACCATTTAAAATAGTCAAACAAATTTGAACAATAACTAGATGTGTAACTACATACTTTAAAAGTTGTTCATCAATCCAAGCACTGTTGTATATTAATGGGAAACAATCACCATCACAACAGTAAGAAAACAACTCCACAATGTACTTTTCAAGAACTAAGAGGCTGGCCTTCAATTTTTTTAAGGACTAATTTTTTCCAGACAGGATCAGCATCAATGCTTTGTCAGTCATAAATCCCAGTACCAAAAAAATAAATAAATAAATAAAGATGACATTCCTTTAAAAGGCAATACTTTCTTATTCTTTACTTTAAAAATTATATCAATCTTCAGGAAACTTTGGTAGTTACTTTGTAAATGAGGCTCATGTCATGATCTGATGGAGAAAGAAAATAACCTAAGTTAAATTTTCTCATTGGCAAAATTTCACCCATCATAAGACTGTAAAATACATGGAAGATTCTAGAACAGTTTATAATCATTCAGTTGTTGTCTTTTTTTTTTTTTCCTGCAAACAGGTAGCTGGGTTATGAAAACTTGTTGAATATATTCACCACATAATTTCCTCAGATCAAAGATTGATCTGAAATAAAGGGATATACATCTCAATTCATTGTATCCTTAGAGCCCTATTTCCTCTCCCCAACCCCATCAATGATTAGGCTCCACATTCTTCCATAGGTCACAAGATAGCATCGATAATTTGTCCAAGTAAAACAGCTAGCAAATACAAATAGTGATTGAGTTGGTCGCATGTGGGCAACTGGTTAGACCACTCCTACCTCACTGTTGAGTTATCCTTACTTCAAGGGAATCACAAATTAAGATCACAGTGGGACTCTTTTGCAGAAATAAAGTCACAATTCCAAAAGGTTTTTGGTTTTTTCGGGGGGCACACCAGACTTTCATTTCATAGCACTCCTTTGAGAAAGCTGCAGCCAAGGAAGAGGAAGTGATGCTCCCTTGGGGGATGTGCAGCTCATCCTGGTAAGCAGGACCTGCCTGGGCCAGTTCGTGGGACCCTTTCTGCCAGTCCTTTACCTGGCTGCCAGAAGGTTCCCTATTTTGGTCAATGTGCTGCCACTGAACAGAAGCATCCACATATGGCAGCACTTGGGGGAGTTTTAATCAGCACCAATGCTAAAATGGAATTCCTAAAGAAAAGACTGCACTCAAAATGTCAGCAAATTTGAAAAAACTCAGCAGTGGCCACAGGACTGGAAAAGGTCAGTTTTCATTCCAGTCCCAAAGAAGGGCAATGCCAAAGAATGTTCAAACTACCAGACAATTGCACTGATTTCATATACTAGTAAGGTTATGCTCAAAATCCTTCAAGCTAGGTTACAGCAGTATGTGAACTGAGAACTTCCAGATGAACAGGCTGGATTTAGAAAAGGCAGAAGAATTAGAGACCAAATTGTCAACATTCACTAGATCAGAGAGAAAGCAAGGAAATTCCAGAAATACATCTGTTTCTGCTTCATTGATTATGCTAAAGCCTTTGACTGTGCAGATCACAACAAATTGGAAAATTCTTAAAGAGATGAGAGTACCAGACCACCTTACCTGTCTCATGAGAAACCTGTATGTGGGTCAAGAAGCAATAGTTAGAACCAGACATGGAATAACTGACAGCTTCGAAACTGTATTTTTGTCACTCTCCATATTTAGCTTATATGCAGAGTGCATCATGTGAAATCCAGGCCTGGATGAATCACAAGCTGGGATCAAGATTGCCAGAAGAAATATCAACAACTTCAATTATGCAGATGATACCACTCTAATGGCAGAAAGTGAAGTGGAACTAAAGAGCCTTTTGATGAGGGTGAGAGAGGAGAGTGAAAAAGTTGGCTTAAAACTCAACATTCAAAAAATGAAGATCATGGTATCCAGTCCCATCACTTTGTGGCAAATAGAAGGGGAAAAATGGAAGCAGTGGCAGATTTTGTTTTCTTGGGCTCCAAAATCACTGTGGATGGTGACTACAGCCATGAAATTAATAGACGCTTGTTCCTTAGAAGGAAAATGATGACAAACCTAGACAGCATATTGAAAAGCAGAGACATCATCTTGCTGACAAAAATCTGTTTAATCAAAACTATGGTTTTTCCGATAGTCATGTACAGATGTGAAAGCTGGATCATAAAGAAGGCTGGGGACTGAAGGATTGATGCTTTCAAATTGTGGTGCTAGAGAGTCCCTTGGACAACAAGGAGATCAAACCAGTCAATCCTAAAAGAAATCTATCCTATTTATTGGAAGGAGTGTTGCAGAAGCCGAAGCTCCAATACTTTGGCCACCTGATGCAAAGAGCCAATTCACAGGAAAGATTGAAGGCAGAAGAAGATGGGCATGACAGAGGATGAGATGGCTAGATAGCATCACCAACTCAAAGGACATTAATTTGAGCAAACTCCAGGAGATAGTGGAGGACAGAGAAACCTGGCATGCTGCAGTCCATGGGGTGGCAAAGAGTAGGACACGACTTAGTGACTGAACAGCAACAACAAAGAAAAGACAATCTCAGGCCCTCATCTTACAAGAGTCCATATGGAGCAAACTGCAACCCAATTCAATTTAGGAGAAACTTGTTGGTTCTAAGAGCTTTTAGCCAGAGGATCCATGGTTTGAGGCTATGGAAACGTTGCCTTCCTCCTCTAACAACTGCATCAAGATAATATAAAAATAAATAATACTTTCAATAAAAATAAAACTTTCAGAATAAGTGTCATCTCCTTTTTATAAACTGTTCACTCACTCTTGAAAATCTCTATTTCAGTTGCCAATAAGGATTTAAAAGCTTCTGGAAGAAATATTCATCAAAACTAACACAGCTGCTGATGACTGACATCAAGCATGAAGGAAAAAAAAACCACATCAATGTTTCAACACATTACTCACAGAATAACTTCTATTCAGTCCATCTGTATTAAATGGGTGTGCCAAAAATTGGACAGGCCAACAGATGGCTACCAGCATTGTTTGGCATGCATATCAGTGCTGTTCTACACTGCTAAAAGACGAAGCATGCTCCCCTGAAGGAATTCTACAGTTTCTAAAATAATAACTTACATAACACAAAAACTATAGAATCTTTACATTTGAGCCTAGATCCACAAGCCCCAAATCTGTGCTGTCTTGCGAATTTGAATTTTAGTACTTTCGAAAAGCAGTCATCTCTTTTCAGAGATTAGTGCTTCTTAACCAGGGATGTGTTATTATAAGTATCCAGGGTATTCCTTCCAAGATAGGCCCTCACCACACTGAATAAGACATCTTGAGGTGGGGCCTAGGCGTGTGTATTCTGAGAAGCACACCAGGTGCCTGTGAAGTGCATCCCTGATTAAGAACAAGCTTTCCAGATCATCTTTTATATTGATGAGCAAATAACTATGACATACACATCTGCACACATAGACCAATATAATTTTGCTTAATTCCTCAAGGTGTTGTCTAAATGTTCTCTTTTGCCGCCTCAATCTTTCCTCTGAACTACTGTCTTTGAAGTTGTCTCACTGTTCAGTAATTTTCCCAGACAAATTTTAAGCCAAATGGTGTCTATATTAGGCACTCTTCATTTGGGGAGGCAGGATGCCAACTTAGATCAGCATACCCTTCCAAAATAATGCCTTCATAACATACAGTCACTTAAAAAATACTTATTCAGCAGACTCTATATGTTGTAATAAAGGCTGAGAAGAATGTAAGAAAAACAAGATACAATTCTTGTATCCTCAAGGAGCACATGTGATACAATTAGGGTGAAAATATACAGACAAGCTAAGAAAAGCTAAATATTCACATAAACAAACCATGTTGTTCAGTTCAGTTCAGTCACTCAGTCGTGTCCGACTCTTTGCGACCCCATGAACCACAGCAGGCCAGGCCTCCCTGTCCATCACCAATTCCCGGAGTCCACCCAAACCCACGTCCATCGAGTCAGTGATGCCATCCAACAATCTCATCCTCTGTCATCCCCTTCTCCTCCTGCCTTCAATCTTTCCCAGCATCAGGGTCTTTTCGAATAAGTCAGCTCTTCTCATCAGGTGACCAAAGCATTAGAGTTTCAGCTTCAACATCAGTCCTTCCAATGAACACCCAGGGCTGATCTCCTTTAGGATGGACTGGCTGGATCTCCTTGAAGTCCAAGGGACTCTCAAGAGAGTTCTCTAGCACCACAATTCAAAAGCATCAATTCTTCAGCACTCAGCCTTCTTTATGGTCCAACTCTCACATCCATACATGACTATAAAAACCATAGCTTTGACTATACAGACCTTTGTTGGCAAAGTACTGTCTCTGCTTTTGAATAAACTGTCTAGGTTTGTTATAGCTTTTCTTCCAAGGAGCAAGCATCTTTTAATTTCATGGCTACAGTCACCATCTGCAATGATTTTGGAGCCCAAGAAAATAAAGTCTGTCACTGTTTTCATTGTTTCTCCATCTATTTGCCACGAAGTGATGGGACTGGATGCCATGATCTTATTTTTTTGAATGTTGAGTTTTATGCCAGCTTTTTCACTCTCCTCTTTCACCTTCATCAAGAGGCTCTTGATTTATCTATAAGATTTATCTTACAGAAAAATCATTAAGTTGTAAACCAACAGATCATGGAGATAGTAGTATTTTAGGAAACTGTATTTTTTTTTTTTTTGTAGCAAACAAAATATCTGTAAGTATGAGATAAATAAGAGACCTAGGAGAGGAATTAGGATCAGCACCATAACAGTTGGCTTTACAAAGAACTAGTGGAACTAATGGGAGTGGCTAATTGGGTTGAGTTTCCAGCTATAACAGAATGGAGGCATACGAACAATTGGAGAAAGAGGGAAGTCAGCATGAAAGCAAATCAGAGTTTCCAGTGGGAGACAGCAGAATGATGCTGCAGAAGAAACATCTGCACTGGACACATACCTTTAGAAGATGCTGATGAAGGGAAGGAAGGTAGAAGATAGAATGAGAAAAATAAAGGTCAAATCTGGAGAAGTAGCCCATTAAAGACCCAGTGAAAATGCAGAACAAATGGTGTGAACAAAGGCCCTCAGAAAGGCAAGAGTAAAATCCTGGTGGCAACTCAGAAGTCAAGAAAGAAGAGAGTTTCAAAGCAAAGATCAACAAAGGAGAGGTCAAGGCCACGGGTACAGACTGTTCTAGTCCCAGGAACCCTGATTTATGCCCTAAACCATAGCTGATCTTTCTCCTTTAATCTCTACTGCCTGTCCATACCAACCATATAGAACACATACACGTTTATTTCTTAGTGTCTATAATGGATCCACACATACTCAGATACTCTGTCCCATCTCCTTGACACTATCATATGAAGCTTCTTGAGGGAGGAGATATTAATCAATACCGTATGCACCACCCATTTGTACTGTGCTTTCACATTACCAAGTCTCTGAAAGTGAAAGTGAAGTCGCTCAGTCGTGTCCGACTCTTTGTGACCCCATGGACTGTAGCCTATCAGGTTCCTCCATCCATGGGATTTTCCAGGCAAGAGTGCTAGAGTGGATTGCCAGTAATCATTTAAAATGAGTTTTAACTGATTATAACTATGACCATCCAGGTAATTGTGGTATGCAGATAAAAACCAGCTGAATTCAGGAAGAAGACACTGACACACTGCTTAGCCTTGCTATTCAAAATGTGGTCAACAGACCAGTGGAATCACCTGGGAACTTGTTAAATATTCAATTTTGGCTGCTATCCCAGACCAAGCAACTGAATCAGATGCATTTTAACATGATCCAGGTGATTGATACCTATGCACACTGCCACAGAAAGTGGTGATGACTCTATAGAATGGAAAGGGATTGCACTGAGTTACCAAAGAAGTTGAAGGAAAGGAAAAGGCACATGAATTTCACCCCATGGGCATGTGCCTAGACCCTGCATGTGTGGGTGCTCAGTTGCCTCTGACTGTTTGCAACCCCATGGAATTTTCCAGGCCAGAATATTGGAGTGGGTTGCCATTTCCTACTCCAGGGGACAATACTGATCCAGGGATCGAACCTGTATCTCTTGCATCTCCTGCATTGGCAGGCAATTCTTTACCACTAGCACCACCTCAGAAGCCCTCTTCACCTCTACTCAGACCTGCAGCTCAGCGATGGAGCCCAGGCCCCTTGTGCATGTGGCAGAACCAGACCAGGAAGCTATTCCAGCTTTTGATCAGGAGCCCAGATCCATAAATCCTTCTTCCATAAACTGCCACTAGTTCAATTATAGGAAGGGCTTTGCATATTCTATCTGCTAGGTTGTTTGTCCAGGTTTTATAAATATTCTGACCTTCTGAAGACCCTGTTTATGTTTCCCATATTTATCCTCAGCCTGAGGGTTTATATTATTCTGCCTCTCATTCATTTATCCCATAAAATTACGTTTCCCTCTAAGCTTTAGATTGCAATTGTTAACATACTTTTTCAACATAACTGAAAGCTAAACTTGAAAATGCAACTTCGACCCCAAAAGGAAAGAGCTATATTGACAGCATTATTGTTTAAGGGACCAAGTGTCAGGAAAAAGCTCCCAAAGAAAAGCACTATTAGACAAAGGCACAGTCTCATCTCAAAGGATGAAGACCACACAGAGCACCTAGTCTTGAGGCAGAATCTTGCCTTTGTTGGGCATGTGCTTGATGCTTCGATACTTCTTTCTCTAACTTTTCTACAGATGTGGGTTTTGAGTGTTACTAGTTCAAAATAACATTGTGCTCAAAGAGTTCTCTGCAGGTCTTTCACTATTTTTAACAGCTTCATTGACTTCTAATTTACACATCAAAAAGCTCACGTTTCAGAAATGGAAGAGACTTTCATTCCACCCCCCACTTCAAGCAATGCTTCATTAAACTCACCAAAGAATATAATATAGCCATTTCTTAAAACTCCAGGAAGACAGGACATCATCATGACCCCCTGATAATATATCCTAGTATTTCTGCTTTTATCAGTGGAAAGTACATCGTGACAATAAAAGTCCCCTCTGTTAAAATGCAAAATATAAAAGTAATGGCTTTTTGTGCTGCATTTCAAAGGTAGTTGACTGAAAATACCACTGTAAGCCTTGTAATCTGCCTGCTGTGTTGAAAGTCCATTAGGAAGCAAACTTCATTTACTGCATCAGATGTAGAAACCACAAATTCTGACAAACTACTGTCCCCCAGTTTTTCAGGGACTACTTTTTCCCACCAGAAGGCATGCTTTTGGTGGGGGGGTCCTGCTGGAGCCTGCACCAAGACATTATTTTTCACCTCAAGGATGGAATGAATAAGTTAAACAAGTTTTCTTTCAAAAAGATAAACAGCAACTCACATGCTCTCGCAGAACCTCTTCAGCGTGCTTGGTTTCTCCTGGTTGCGTCTTTGTCGGAACCAGCGTTGAATGCTGCGAACATCCCAGTCCAGCTGCTTGGAGAGGCCCTCCAATCTCTTTTCATCAGGATGCTATGACACAAGGAAAACATTTTCATCTTCACTATAAACAGATGTGCCCTGGCCTATACTGGAGATAATTGTTTTCCCGGTATTTTCTACCCACTATTAGATTGTTATATTGAATACTGAGGACCAAGACCTTCCATCAGCAGCATGAACAAAGACAACCACTTAGGACAAGAAAAGCTACTCATTATGAAACAACACTGAAAATATAAATCTCACTCTAATGCTTGTACTTCTTACCAGCAACAAAGACTCAACGAAATGGCCAACTGGCTAAACCAGCTCCACCAAGCTACCAGGAAAGGAGTTAAGTAAAGGTGAGTTGGCCAAAAGACCTCATTCAAATATTTCACTTTCTCAGGAGAAAATACTGTGCCCAATTATCGAATATCAAAACAATGTAGGACAGACAAAAAGCCTGGAGTAATCCCCAAATATGCCATTTTAACCTAAGGTACCAATTCCACTTAAAAGACATGTTTTCTCTTTCTTCCTCTTCAATTTCCCCTCTCTTCACTTGTTTATACATTCGTCTTGACTATTCATTTCTTGGTCTTCCTTTTGACTAGAACTCTATAAGATTTTTTACAATGACTATGCATTACCTGAAAATGCAAACTTGGTGAAGTAGAAAGAGACCCTATTTATGCTTGTCATATAAGAGCATCATCGACTCAGTGGACTTGAGTTTGAGCAAATTCCGGGAGGGCTTCCCTGGTAGCTCAGCTGGTAAAGAATCTGCCTGCAACGTATGAGACCCCAGTTCAATCCCTGGATAGGGAAGATCCCCTGGAGCAGGGCATGGCAACCCACTCCAGTTTTCTTGCTGGGGAATCCCCATGGACAGAGAAGCCTGGTGGGCTATCGTCCATGGGATCGCAGAGTCAGACATGACTGAGCGACTGAACAACAATAGTGATGATATTACTTGTTTCTCATTCTCATTTCTAGAAAATTAGGAGATGACAGACATAGGTTCAGTTCTTGTTCTGATGAACTTTCTGAGCCTCAGTTTCCTCACCTGTTCAAAGGAAGATTACTTATCCACCTAAACAGTGCTGAGGACCAAATGCAAAAATGTATGTATATCTCAGTACATATTAGTTCTGTCCCTCCTCTCTTCTGTGTCTTAGAGACCATCCTGCCAACAATTACATGAGGGTGACCTGTCATACAACAAAACTAAACTGAGTTAGTTCTACTCCTTTATTTGTTCTACCTTTGTTTTATAATTAAGGAGATGTTAATAATCAGAAGACAGAACGACAAATGGGGTAGGGGAAGACAGGCCGACAGCTTTTAAGTCCTAAGGGTGGAATGCACACGCGACACCTTTTTAAAGCCGCTCAAGAAATTCAAGGTGTCAGACACACAGGAAACACAGCAAATGGCCTTAGTCTTATGACTGAGGTTATAAAATGTGCTGAGCTTGGGTCTCTGAAAGTTATTTGCTAACTTTCAGTGAGGCACGTACTTTGTGGTATTTTTCTTAGAAGAATACCTGGCTATACTCTCCTCTGTCTCTCAATTTAAAGGTACGATAGAAAATGCACAGCCTACAATAAGAATACCCTGGCTCTACTATTTTCTTAAATTCATTTTTAATTTTCATTCATTTTCTAAGTCTATTGAATTGGTAAAACATTCATATGGTTCACAAAATAAAAATTATCCCAAATTTCACCTTCCAATTTGTACCTATTCTCTCAGTTCCTACTCTCCCCTTCTTATCAGGTAATGGGCTATTCAATTTCTTCCCAAAGTTATCTTGTCAAATATAAGCAAAGTTGAATATGCCTTCTTTTTTTTTTTTGAATATGCCTTCTTATATCCACCCCCCCTCACACCTTCACACAAAGTTGTTGTACTATTTTGGACTTTGGGTTTTTCACTTTACAATATATCTTGGAATATTTCCATATCACAGTATTAGGAACACCCTCCTTTTGTAGAACTATATGGACATGCCACAATTTACTTATCTGCTCCACTACTAATGCCCACTCAGGTAGCTTCCACACTTCCACTACTATAAACAATGCTGCAATAAATAACATTTTCATGGGTTATTTTATACACATATCAGTTCAGTTCAGTCGCTCAGTCGTGTCCGACTCTGCAACCCCATGGACTGCAGTATACCAGGCCTCCTTATCCATCACCAACTCCCTGGGCTTATTCAAACTTATGTCCAAGGAGTTGGCGATGCCATCCAACCATCTCATCCTCTGTTGTCCCCTTCTCCTCCTGCCTTCAATCTTTCCCAGCATCAGGGTCTTTTCAAATGAGTCAGTTCTTTGCATCAGTTGGCCAAAGTATTGCAGTTTCCCCTTCAGCATCAGTCCTTCCAATGAATATTCAGGACTGATTTCCTTTAGGATGGACTGGTTGGATCTCCTTGCAGTCCAAGGGACTCTCAAGAGTCTTCTCCAACACCACAGTTCAAAAGCATCAATTCTTCGGTGCTCAGCTTTCTTAATAGTCCAACTCTCACAACCATACATAACTACTGGAAAAACCATAGCTTTGACACATTTTTATTAATTTCTTCCTTCTGTTTGCCTTCATTTATTTTGTTGTTCTTTTTCCAATGTTTAAGCAAGTGGTTTTATATATATGCATGTATATATATATAAGAATATGAGTTTTCATCTGAGTACTACTTTGGCATAGTAGTACTTTCATCATTGTTTCCTAAATATTCTGAAATTTTGTTTTTACACAACAGTTAATTAAGAAAGCAAGAGCTTTGCTGATTTCTAGTATTTGTAAATTGTGCCTATTTTATAAATTTGTCACCATTTTTATATAATTAAAGGTTAACTTTTAAAAATATTTAACATGTTCTTGAAAAGATAGTGTAGTCTCTATATTCAGAATACAGGGTTCTAAATGTACCCCTTTAATCATCCTCATTATGCTTTTTAGAATTAGTTGCTATATTGTTTTTTATTTTATATGTTCTGTTTTATATTTTGACCTGTCATGACCCGGACATAAATTAAAATTTTTTACTATTAAATAAGTTTTTCTTTTGTTCTTTTCTATAAGTATATGGATACATTCATTTTTAATGCATGTATATTCATAACCATTTAAATTTCATTGTGAATTGTATCCTTTGGCAATTAAAAGCCAATATTTCATTTCATTTCAACCTTTTGGTCCAGAACTCTTTCTTTAAATAAAAACAGATACCCTACTTTCTTTATTATTTATATTTGTCTGTAAACCTTTACTCATCCTTTTATTTCAATGTCTATAGTTACTTTATCTAAAGGTAACGTTCATAAGCTAGGTGACCTAAATCTGAATTATTTTTATAAGATGAGGTAAACCCACTTATATTCATTGATATAAGTTTATACTTTGTTGTTATGGTTAGTCACTAAGTCTTGTCAGACTCTTTTGTGACCCCATGGACTGTAACCCACCAGGCTCCTCTGTCCATGGGGATTCTCCAGGCAAGAATACTGGAGTGGGTTGCCATTTCCTTCTCCAGGGAATCTTCCCAACCCAGGAATCAAACTCATGTCTCCTGCACTGGTAGGTGGATTCTTTACCACTGAGCCACTAGGGAAGCACTTATTTATACTTACTTCACATTAATTGTGTTTTCTGTTATCATAATTTAATTTTTTAAATTTTATCAAATCAAATACGGCTGATGTCCCTTTCTTTGTGTGGGTAATTTTTATTCTACTGGTAATCCACATAACCACAGGACTTTTCTTCTGTTTCCAGTCAATAAAAATTCCAAATGAACGATATTTAAAACTAGCATATTTCCTCTTCCTTCTTCACCCAATATTCAGTTCAGTTCAGTTGCTCAGTTGTGTCCAACTCTTTGCGACCCCATGAATTGCAGCACGCCAGGCCTCCCTGTCCATCACCAACTCCCGGAGTTCACCCAGACTCATGTCGATTGAGTTAGTGATGCCATCCAGCCATCTCATCCTCTGTTGTCCCCTTCTCCTCCTGCCCTCAATCCCTCCCAGCATCAGAGTCTTTTCCAATGAGTCAACTCTTTGCATAAGGTTAGTAATTTTCTCTCTCTGAGTTTACTCATGTACTATCAAATACGCTCATTCTTCTCTTACTCAGTTTGACTGCTTAAACCGATAAGCTTTGACTCCCAGCTATTAGAGCTTATGCAATTAATGAACTTGCTCTACCTCCCACCTTCATTCCCTTTTTCAGCTCAGTTATTGTGAGATGTATCATTTCTACATTGTGAGAGCATATAATGTTTACATTCTGTTCTGTCATCCTAATCCTCACATTTCTATCTCAGTTCTACAGTCTAAATGTATTCAAAACTCATCAATATTCCCAACAATCTCTTGGTCGGCTGAAATTAATACTTACATGTGTTAGTCACTCAGTCCTGTCTGACTCTTTGAGACCCCATAGACTGTAGCTCACCAGGCTCTTCTGTCTGTAGAATTCTCCAGGCAAGAATACTGGAGTGGGTTGCCATTCCCTTCTCCAAATACTCACAAAGTTTCTTTAAAAAAGGACTCATGGGAACAATTCCTCTCAATTTTTGAAAATTCAATATGTTTGTCTTTAGCCTTTACACTATAAAAACTATTTACCTAAACATAAAAATTCTTACTTCACATTTTCCTTGAAAATACTGGAAAATGTTGTCCTATACAATACTGCTACAGAGATGACTAAAGTTATTATGGATATTTTTCCCTAGATAAATGATGTAATTTTTTTTGCTCTTTTGCTTGTAATGCTTTGCTGTCCAAGAATTATTTCTTTTATATTTCAAGTCTAATATTTTAATAAGTCCTGGTGTAAACCTTCTTGGGTCTCTCTTTCCTGCATTCTATTAACATATTATAAATCTCCACTTATTTTACGAAAATTTTCTTCACACATTTATTCTACTTTGTTTTTCCTCAGACTTTCCTGGTAGCTCAGATGGTAAATAATCTGCTTGCAATGCAGGAGACCCAGGCTTGATCCCTGGATCAGGAAGATCCCCTGAAGAAGGGATGGCTACCCACTCTAGTATTCTTGCCTGGAAAATTCCATGGACAGAAGAGTCTGGCAGGCTACAGCCCATGGGGTCACAAAAAGTAGACTGCTTTCCCTTAAGAGACTCCAATTATACAGATGTTATATCCGCTTGCTCTATATATCTAATTATTTTTATCTCTTTTTCATTTCATTTATTTCAGCTTTATTATTTCTGACATGTTCCCCACTGAGATTTCTGCAACATTTAGTGTTTCCTGTGTTCTTTCCAAATTTGTCTTCATTTCTGTGATAGTTTTAGTACTTTTCCCCTGAACTAACCAGCTCATACTGCATCTCTTCTTGTTGATCAACTATTTCTTTCTTTAGGTTTTCTATTTCATTTTGTATGGTCTTCCTGAACAGAGCTATTGCTTTTTAAAAATAAAGTCTATGGTAAAATATCTGATTGCAATTTTCAGTTGCCCTGTGGCCTCCTTTTTGCAGTGACAATTTTTGTTAGTAATTGATGTTACGTATTCTTTTTCTTGTCTTTGATTCCGTGTGTTTCTTCTTTATTACCCATCATTGACTCAGTTGGATTTTCTTGACCAGCTGCTGGTAGTATAGGGAGCAGGGAGGGTACTTCTGCAGTTTAGAAAAGTGAAACTGAAAGTTACTCAGGCATGTCTGACTCATTGTGACCCCAAGAACTGTATCCTGCCAGGCTCCTCTGTCCATGGAATTCTCCAGGCAAGAATACTGGAGTGGGTAGCCGTTCCCTTCTTCAGGGAATCTTCCCAATCCAGGGATCAAACCCAGGTCTCCTGCATTGTAGGTGGATTATTAACCATCTGAACCCCCAGGGAAGCCCAAGATTACTGGAGTGGGTAGCCTATCCCTTGCCTCCAAAGAACACTACCTCCTGAAAATGTGCCATCCACCCGTAGTTTTCTGTGTACTTCTTCCACTTCTTTGAATTAAACTGAGTCTAGAAGGGCATCTACTAGCCTTGTTGCTATATCTAGTGTTGCAAACAGTGGATAGAATTTTGATCTTACCTTTAGGAGCTGTCATTTTTGCTGGCTTTCCTGAAATCTAGTCCCACAGGGTCCTCTATCCACACTTCATGCTTTTTACATCCTCCTTCTTGGCTTCTGCGCAACCCCAACTGTTTTTATTTAGCCTTTCTATATATATTTTGAAATCTGGAGATATATATCTCTTAGTTTGCCAAAAAATAAATATTGTAAGATTTTCCTTCCTTTTTTGTGTATTTTTTATTGTCATGTTTTATAAATGCTCCATAGTTCTTTTCCTTTTCTTAAGACTCTCAAGGAAAAAAATTAATAATTCTGACTTACATAAATATTTTTATACCAGAAATACCCAGGTTAACTTCCATAAACATAAACATACAAGGATGGAAAAGAAAAAGAGAAATAGGCATAAGAGGAGAATCAGGAAAAACTAATCAGACCTGCATATAATTTTTAAAAAACAGTGTAAACAGAGCAAAAGCAGATTATGATATGATAATCTCATAATTCTCTAGATCATAAAACCTAGTTCTAGAGCTGACAAATATATTTTACCCTTAATGGTTCAATAATTGCTTTGATGAGAAAATGAGGCTGTTATGATCACAGATATATGCCAAAAGCTAGAAAGATATATAAATAAATAGATTAAATGATTGATTAATTTATATCTATCTCATTCAGATAATTCTGGATATAATCAGTTAAGAAACATGAACTCAAAATATTCACTAAAGAAAAATAATCATGCCATTCATTTGAATGAGTCTAACAATTTACAATCGGTGATATTTGAGCCCCATCACAAATCTACTGAATCAGAATCTCTAGAAATAAGATGCAGCAATCTACATTTAATACCTCAGGTGCTCTTAATGTAAATTAAAGGAGAGACCTCCTGGCCCAAATAAAAGTTCCCTCTCTTACTGACTGACTTATAGCCCAAAGCCATAATGTTAATGTTATGCATGTTGCATAATGTCTGCAACAGCAGAGCCAATGCTCCAAAACACAATTCAGTTCAGTTCAGTTCAGTTCAGTCGCTCAGTCGTGTCTGACTCTTCGCGACCCCATGAATTGCAGCACACCAGGCTCCCTGTCCATCACCAACTCCCGGAGTTCACTCAGACTCACGTCCATTGAGTCAGTGATGCCATCCAGCCATCTCATCCTCTGTTGTCCCCTTCTCCTCCTGCCCCCAATCCCTCCCAGCATCGAGTCTTTTCCAATGAGTCAACTCTTCCCATGAGGTGGCCAAAGTACTGGAGTTTCAGCTTTAGCATCATTCCTTCCAAAGAAATCCCAGGGCTGATCTTCAGAATGGACTGGTTGGATCTCCTTGCAGTCCAAGGGACTCTCAAGAGTCTTCTCCAACACCACAGTTCAAAAGCATCAATTCTTCAGCGCTCAGCTTTCTTCACAGTCCAACTCTCACATCCATACATGACCACTGGGAAAACCATAGCCTTGACTAGACGGAATGAAAAAGTAGGAAGTCAAGAAACACCTGGAGTAACAGGCAAATTTGGCCTTGGAATACGGAATGAAGCAGGGCAAAGACTAATAGAGTTTTGCCAAGAAAATGCACTGCAAACACCCTCTTCCAACAACACAAGAGAAGACTCTACACACGGACATCACCAGACGGTCAACACCGAAATCAGATTGATTATATTCTTTGCAGCCAAAGATGGAGAAGCTCTCTACAGTCAGCAAAAACAAGTCCAGGAGCTGACTGTGGCTCAGACAATGAACTCCTTATTGCCAAATTCAGACTTAAATTGAAGAATGTAGGGAAAACCACTAGACCATTCAGGTATGACCTAAATCAAATCCCTTACGATTATACAGTGGAAGTGAGAAATAGATTTAAGGGACTAGATCTGATAGATAGAGTGCCTGATGAACTATGGACGGAGGTTCATGACAATGTACAGGAGACAGGGATCAAGACCACACCCATGGAAAAGAAATGCAAAAAAGCAAAATGGCTGTCTGGGGAGGCCTTACAAATAGCTGTGAAAAGAGAAACGAAAAGCAAAGGAGAAAAAGAAAGATATAAACATGTGAATGTAGAGTTCCAAAGAATAGCAAGGAGAGATAAGAAAGCCTTCTTCAGTGATCAATGCAAAGAAATAGAGGGAAACAACAGAATGGGAAAGACTAGAGATCTCTTCAAGAAAATTAGAGATACCAAGGGAAGATTTCATACACAACTCAAGTCTGCTCAAAAACCAATACTTTTAATTATTTTACAACAGAGGTAGGTTCTCTGAGATATTTATAAAATTTTAGATTTACAGAGGGAAAAAAATGAGTGAAAAAGACATGCAGATGTTACCTCAACAGGAAAGACAGCCAAAGACTATGAAGCAGTTCACATTTATCAGCTAATTTCATAGATGAAAACTGCTCAGTCAGGGCATGTGACTAGTGAACTCACACTGGAATCCAGACTCAGAAGGGCTCACACTTGGGGTTTAAAATTCTATGGTTGCCATCTTGAAATTCTTGATAATTGTGTTAAGGGGATGGTGTTTTGTATAGGAGTCCACTGGGACAGGGAAGCATATGTCAGGGATTCAGAGTCTTGCTTGGCTCACACACAGTCCCGTCACTGCCCCCAGATGAGGCTGGGTACCTTACTTCCCTGTCCTCCAGCTCCCCAGGGCCTCCAGGCTTCACCTTCCCACTCCTGCTGACTGACTACTGCTGCCCTAGGTGCAAACATGGAAAGGGGTGGGATTAGGTGTTCACACCCCACGGTGTCTCAGCCACCTGCGCCCTGGGCTAGCAGCATCCCAAGGTACTTAGTGGGTGACTCGGTGGGGATTAGCCTCTTGCTCACTCCAATCCTCCAATCCAGGTACCTAGTATGTCTTGGAGCAGAGAATGCAGTACACTGGCAGGGCTCCTGTCCACTATGGGTTGGGACAGTGGGCCTATGGAAAGGGGAGAGGCCTATATCAACTTCCCCCAGGAGCTGGAAAGAGACAGAACTCAGCAGCTAGTGGGCTGTGCGTGCACTAAATCACACAGGGTGGGGTTCCTGGGTATCTGTCAGGGTTTTCACTTGCCTCATGAGTATGCCTAAAAGGCATGGCATTAAATACCAAATAAAAACTCTTGACAGGTCAAGAGAGAGACAAACTACACAAGAAAGGAAAAGGCTTTCTCTTTCTATGCCTCTAATGGCACCTTTTTGCGCTTTTTGAACAAAGGGCCCTGCATTTTTAGTTCTGCACTAGCCTCCAAAAATTATGTAGCCAAGTACTGCATGCAATAGATTTTAAGGGTTCTAAGGGGATATCCCTTCACACTTGAAAGATGATAAACATGCCCTTCTTCAAAGATGAACTGGAACCATGGTCAAGGCCAGGATGCTGGACAATCATTGTTCAAACCCTCCAAATCCTGCTGCTTGTATTCTGGTCAGCAGATCTGTTCCTTTCTCATATCACAGATAACACTGGCAAACTACAAAGAATTCAGGGGAAAACAGTTCCAGCCTTGGCTGCATTTAATTCAAAACCTGAGGCTTCTGCTTTAATCATGTAGAAATTTCCAAAAGAATCACCTTGGAAACCAAGAGAATATGATCATTAAAATTAGCTAGAAGCAAATATCCTCCAGAGCAGTCAACCTGGTTGCAAAATCCTTTCATTACCTTTATAGAGAAAAATCCCCTAGTAACCATAATAAACAAAAGGCAAGGGAAATAAACATCTACCGCAGGATTCCTAAAGGGAGGCATAACATTTGGGTAGAAAATTCATTTTTATGCATTTAGAGTAGTTCACAAGGTAAATACAAATATGTTGTAATCACATGTGAAAAAATGAACCTATAACTCCCTATGTGCTTAGTCACTTAGTCATGTCCAACTGTTTGTGACCCCATGGACTGTAGCCTGCCAGGCTCCTCTGTTTATTGGAATGTTTAGGCAAGAATACTAGAGAGGGCTGCCATTTTCTCTTCCAGGAAATCTTCCTGACCCAGGGATCAAACTTGCATCTCCTGTATCTCCTGCATTGGCAAGCAGTCTTTACATGAGCCACCTAGGAAGCCCTTATAACTCCCTACACATCTGCTATTTCAGAGGGAGAAAATGTGTTTGCTGCAACAAACTGATAAATAAAAATGCAATTTCCTCCCTAATATTTTCTTCCTTTAAACACCCTGTCACATGAGTCCCTTCAGGTTAGAAAGTGGCAGTCTAAAATCATCTCACAAAACAAAAATTCCATTTATTCTACTCTCCTTCTTAGCAGAGATATAAAAAACATTGTGTGTGTTCTTTCACTTTCCTGAGAAGAATACCATTTCTAAAAGAATAGAGGGGAAAACCCTAGAGAATCCTGGCAGAAATGTAGACCACAAAATAAACAAATATGTTTGAAAATTTGAATTAATTATTTTACAACAAGAGAGAACCAATAAAAATGGTTAGCAATATAAATACCAAAAAAGGAATAAAATTTGCTTAACATGGTCAAATCACATCTTAGAAGCCTGAGAAATTGTCCCAGAAAAAAACGAAAGCAGGAAAACAAACCATTTAATACGCAAACACACAATATTTCTCATAGACTGTTATGCTTCTCCTTTCTTTTCCATGAAAGAGTGAGAGAGAGATTTCAGTAAGAATAAGCTATTCGGATGCTGTGACTTGCATTTTCATGGCCTTAGCTTGAGGGTTTCTGACTTCCGTCTTCTTCCTCCTCTTTTTGTTCAGAAGGAGAGACCAGCTGGCAGTCGGTGACAATCTTTCCTCTACATCCTCCCTCTCTCCCCTGCTCGCCTCTTTCCAGCCTGGTTTGGACTTTAACTCTCAGCGGAGCGATCACCTCCTCCCCAATTTCCTTTACAGTCAATCTGTACTTTGTAACTCTCTGGACCCTCGCTCTTCCTGGCTTCATATTACTGCTCTTCTTTCCTTCCATTGCTCCCATTTTTGTTCACATAGGCCTGTGTATCATAGCTGCTAGAACATATGGACAACTCCATAAGCAAATGAGCACTTTTCCTCACAGCTACAGTAATCGTATTCCTCAGCTCTCCCCAGTCGCCTCCACAAAGTCCCACCCCACCGTTAGACATACATACTGCGTCACATCAGGTGAGACTGAGGCATAGAACTCGTGCCCTCACTGTCTCATCTAGACTGTGCTCCACAGCCAAGCGTCTCGCACGCTCTTGGGAGTAAACCTGCAGGTCTCAAACATGCCCACGTGTGTTTGGCTTCTCCCTTTCTCAGTTTATCGCAGGGCCTGTGTGCTTTCCATGCTTTCAAGCATGAGGCTAGTCAAATGTTCGTTCTCAAACTCAACACAGAGGGAAGTAAATGATTTCAGACTAAGAATAGTGGTCGTAACAATTTATATCCCAGAAAAGGACAATCATACCTTTGTAATTGCAGTGAAGACCTTTTCCAGGATGGCATTTGGCTGGGCAATCTGTGGTCCATTGGCCTGAATGTTGAGGGCTATGGCACATGGTTTGGCTACAAATCTGAAAAAAAAAAAAAAAAAAAAAACACATTATTCTCTCTATAGCTGTTCTTAATGTTATCAGGTAACCATTCCTCAATTGTCCCAATAAAATGTTGATATGATTTTATGGGTAGACACTGTCAACACTCATAAATCAGGACCTATATAAAGCAGATTTAACTTTTTTTCTCCTTTAATTCCCCAGCAGTGACAGTAAAAAAAGAAATCTTTTTAAAACATTTAACCCTCCTGATATGTAAGTTATAATGAGACTGACTAGACAGAAAGACTACAAATGAGAAATATACCAGTATAAGATACATAAACCAAACAAACTATGATTTTGAAATGATGTATGTTCTTCTTACAAGTCACGTTATATTTTTACTAGGAAAGTGTTAACTAACAGAGTATGCTTTTGATCAACCCCAGTCCAAAGCCTGGCCCATGTGGTCTCCGTGATCCAAGTGTGCTATGTTCGGTCCCACATTTTTATGACTTCTTAAAATTCCTTGCTTTACGATTATTTGCTTCTTTCTCATAAGGAGTCATGAAAGGTGTCAAACAACATGACGTCCCAGCCAAGCTGAAAAGTCTGAAATTATTACACACATCAGCTGCACCATTTTTATCATAAGAAAATGACTATGTCAAGAAGAACAGGACGTCTCAGCTACACTTCTGGCTGTGTTTAAAGTGTGAATGAGCCACGGGAGGCATGCAGACAGAGGACATGGGGCCTCAAAGGTCTGATGATGTCTCTAAAACCTTTTTTATAAGAAAAGCATTTGAGTTGTTTTAAACTAAACATTCGAGAAATAAGGTGCAATGCACCTTTTCAATAGTGACATTTAACTTTTTCTATAAATGCAAATAATACAATATTATATGAAAGTATGACCCAAATTCATTTAATATTGGCCAAAAGCAACTGATAAATATACACAACAGACCGTGAGTAAATCTTAGATGAAGTTTCTTTAATAATAGTGAATAGCGGGGGGTAATTCCCTGGTGGTCCAGTGATTAAGACTCTGAGCTCCCAAAGCGGGGAGCACAGGTTCAATCCCTGGTCAGGGGTCTAAGACCCAGCACGCCACACAGTGTGCCAAAAAAAAAGCAGATGAGTTAAAGAACAGTAAACAAGGGAGGGATTTTTTTTTTTTCTTTAAAGAGGGACTAATGAAGTTTACATACATGGTACCTCATAATATCCCACTGGGTCCTATTTCAAGTAAAAGGGGAAAAAATGTATTCAAACAAAAAAATGGAATACTGTACATGCAAGCCCAAACCAGTAAAGATATACACGGGAAATGCAATTTAATTCCTGTTTCATTGGGCTCTCTGGAACAAAGTTAGGAAGAATAACCACCTTTGCTAGAATGAAAAACATGTTACCTATGCCCTCACCTTTGTAAAAGAAGTGTAGTATTTTTTTTAAATAACTCTGGGTATTCACTAAAAACAGTCATTGTGGTGCTACGAATGTAGCTAGTAGAAAGAAAGAAACATGGATGGGCAGTGACCACTTGTTTCCTTAAAGTTTCCTGCTTCCTGGTTAGTGCCTCTTCATCATAAGGCATAATAAGAGGTGTGGGAAGACATGCGATCAGCAAGAGTTTTTCATTTTTTTAAAAAAGGTGAAATAGCAAAACTAGGTATAAAAGCCAAAATCAACACTTCTAATGGTTTCCTTCTACTCTTCCCTGTGGGATTTCTCCCCAGCCCTCTCTTGTCTTCATAATTCCTACAAATTCTGAAACGCTGTGTTCAAATTTCCTGTTGGAATTTGGCGTCAGCATCCTTGATGGAGAATATGATCTGTTTTTTTCTTCTAAAGAGTGAAGAGTCTAAATGCAGAGGCTGATCACTTTATCTGTGAATACGACAATGCCAGGCACACACAGGAGGGGGCAAGAATCTGATCCACTGGCTATGTTCTGCAAATGTGCTTTTAATGTGGCCATCATTGCGGTGAGTGCTGCTGACAAGCTAACAGACCTTCTCTGTGTACCCACAACAGTGTGCAGGCAGACAGCAGGAGAGTCAAGAAATTCACTCAGTAGAACCTCTTCAAAAGCAACTTCCTCACCTTTACTGTCACTTGCCAGTAACACACAAAAACATTCAAAAAGGTTCTTTTAGTATTTTATACAATACCATGTTTTACACCTTACTCCTCCTCTTTTTAAACTTCAAATCACTTTTTTTTAGAAACACTCTCTACATTTCCAGAACTAATAAGCATCTTGAAGAAGGCATATCACTTGATCATTAAACTTCTGAAATTTTGATAATCAAAATTATCAAATAAATATGACTCTCTATAAACATACTTTTAAAACAATGTCTAAAGGATAGGTGGGAATTATCTGCTACTATCTGGCGACAGAGACCTAGTTTCAGAAATTGATCTCTCTATGCCCAATGTCCTCATATGTAAGAAATAATATTTACATAGATAAATAAAAATTGTGTGATTATACAAACACATGTATATATTAAAACATAATGTCACATGGCCTCTTTGTCTAAAAGCTTTGATGGGAGCCATGTGTATGGTTTCACACGATACCATTTACACACCATGACTCTCTGGACCCAGCAACCCACACAGCTTCAGCTACGCTGTGCCAAGCCATGTGCATCCAACAAGGTTTGAATGTACCAAGCAAGAAAAGGGGAGACCAGAAACAAGACAGGCAACTAAAAAAGACAAGGGTCAGCAGGTAAAATAACCACTTGCCTCAGTTTACCCTCAGAGCTTGGTTGTCCCAGCATCATTATTAATGGTACCCCTTTACTGATAAGAGCATTCCTGCGTGATACTCTGCCACAATAATTTTATAAGTGTGTGAGCAATAAATTGTAGTGACCCTCATCATCAAGCCTCAAGCTTGATGGACACAGGTCCACACTGGGTCCAGACCAGCACTGCCTTAAGGTTCTGAGCCCATCCCTGACTCTTGAGAGTCCCTTGGGCAGCAAGCAGATCAAACCAGTCAATACTGAAGGAAATCGGTGCTGAATATTGATTGGAAGGACTGATGCTGAAGCTGAAGCTCCGATACTTTGGCCACCTGATGAGAAAAACTGACTCATTTGAAAAGACCCTGAAGCTGGGAAAGATTGAAGGCGGGAGGAGAAGGGGATAACAGAAGATGAGATGGTTGGATGGCATCACCAACTCAATGGACATGAGTTTGACCAAGATCCAGAAGATGGTAATGGACAGGGAGGCCTGGCGTGCTGCAGTCCATGGGGTCACAAAGAGTCAGACACATCTGAGTGACTGAACTGAACTGATACCTGGTATTCTCTCCAAGTCCAAACCTTCCCAGATCCCCTGTCAATCTCCATGGCCCTGCAGGATGCTATGTCCACACCCGTCACAGGAGAGTTGGGGTGTGTGCGTGTGTGTGTGTGTGTGTGTGTGTGTTGCTCTTCCCTGTGTGTGTGGTCTCTTTCATAGAGGTTGCAATGAACCTTTCACCAAGGTGAAAGCACCCATCTCTACTGATCCTAGCACACACATATACTCTCCCTCAACCAGGGGAGGCAGGAATATCACCACCCCCACTCTGCAGAAAGAGAGACGCAAGTATCCTCTGCCTCTAGGGGAAGGGAAGCAGAAAATGTCATATTTCTTTCCTAAAAAATTTTAGGCGAATGTTATCATCAGCTCCCCATCTTTGTTTACTGGCCAGGCTAAGTCCCAAATTCCAAGGATTTGTAGGATAGGATGTGAGAAGTGACAGTCAAATTTAATAGAATTTAACTCAATTTAAAGGTTGAAGGTCTTATGGTTTAAATGGCTTCTGATGGGTATGTACAATAAATCAAACCACTTGAATCCCTTGAAAGAAGTTACTGTGTCCAGAAATATTTTTACAGAACACCAGGCACACTGTGGGCACTCAATGAATATTTGATGGTGAGTGAATAAATGAATGATTGAATCAGCTAAAATATAATGGCACATGACCTTTCTATCTTTTTCATAAGAGCTGTGCATTTTAATTCCCTTAAATACCTACATCTACAAAGGGTCCTTATTTGGGACTCAGAGGATAGAAGACTGATGGCTCAAACTCGAGAAGCTGTTTCTATAATTTCCATTGTCCCTATAAAGTCAAAGTGGCCCTACAGAGCTCTTGTGTAGGTTCTACCAATCTCTCACTAGGCATTCTCTTTTCAACTTACCTAGCACAAAGAGCCAAACATTAAATTTCCAAGATTTAAAAAATTTCACAAGATAGGCAGAAAACATTAATTTCAAATTCCAAATGAGAGAAGAAAAAATAATTTTTATCATCCTAAAAGCAATATATGTTTTATATAAATCTATATGAAAATAGAAACTATATTTGTTTATTCTCCAAGAATTTGTGAATCACTGCTGCATCTTTTTAAGAAAGCATGCTGCTGCTGCTAAGCTGCTTCAGTCCTGTCTGACTCTGTGCGACCCCATAGATGGCAGCCCACCAGGCTCCTTTGTCCCTGGGATTCTCCAGGCAAGAATACTGGAGTGGGATGCATTTCCTTCTCCAACGCATGCATGCATGCTAAGTCGCTTCGTTGCTTCAGTCGTGTCCGACTCTGTGTGACCCCATAGATGGCAGCCCACCAGGCTCCTCTGTCCAGGGGATTCTCTAGGCAAGAGTACTGGAGTGGGTTGCCATTTCCTTCCCCATAAGAAAGCATATTAGACACCAAATAAAACTAATGACAAAACATCTATAATTTTATCACCTATTGCCATGGTCCATTAGAGAAATGCTGGATTTTTTTCCTCCAATGCTGGCTCTAATAGAATTTCACAAAAGCTGTCTTTTACAAGGGTTGTCTTAGGAGAGAGAAAAACAGAGTAAGATGAGGGTGGAGTAGAGTACCTACAAATATAATAGTTGAAAGGGAATATGTATTTTCAAGCTTTGATGACTGCCTCTACCAGGAAATGCTCACCTAATTACTTTTTTATCAAAGGCAGTAACACTACCTTCAAAAGATCAAATATTGTGAAGTACTTTCATGTAGAATAACATATTTGAAAGTAAATATAGCAAGGATGTAAGCTTTGAAAAATACTAGTCTCAATGTAAAAGCAGAGAAAACACGAAGACATTCCTACTTTTTAGTTCTATTTAACAACATGTATTTGTATTTTAAACATGAATTGAATGTCTCTACACAGAATACCAAGGTACGCTCCGGGCTACAGTGTGCTTAAAGGTATACACAAAAATGAAGTGATTCTTGCATGAAACACCTTCCCAATACAGAAAAAGAGTAAATTAAAAAAAATTTTTTTAATGTAAATAAACATTTACAGGGTACATGTCGGCTCTCATCACTTAGTACTGTGTAATCAGGGGCTTTCCTGGTGGCTCATGGGCAGAGAATCTGCTTGCAATGCAGGAGGCAGGGCTTTGACCCCTGGGTCAGGAAGATCCCCTGGAGGAGGGCATGGCAACTCTCTCCAGTATTTTTTCCTGGAGAATCACATGGACAGAGGAGCCTGGCAGACTACCATCCACAGAGTCACAGAAGAGTCAGACACTACTGAAGCGACTTAGCGCGCACACACTATGTATTGTCTTCAGTGGGGAGCACTGACTCTAGCACTTCCTGCACTTTGCAAAGTAGCTGGATGGCTGTGGTGGTAGATACACAAATCTACACATGTGATTTTTAAAAAGTGCATAGATTTTGGGACTTCCCGGGTTGTCCAGTGGTTAAGAATCCACCTTGAGATGCAGGGAACACAGGTTTGATCCCTGGTAGGGGAACTAAGATCCCACAAGCCTTGGAGCAACTAAGCCTGCATGCCACAACTAGTGAGCTTGAATGACACAGCTAGAGAGTCCGTGTAACATCGTGAAGCTCCCACGCATGCAATTAAGACCCAAATAAATAAATATTCTTTAAGTGTATAAAATTAAATCACACACACACACAATGTACAGCTGGGGAAATCAGTGTAAGTTCAATAGACTGTATCAATGCTAATTACCTGGCAATGATGCCATACTATAATTTTAGTATTCCTTCTTACAACTGCATCTGAATCTGCAACTATCTCAGGAAAGATTTCGATTTAAAAAATAATTAGAAGCACTCTGGTTTTGATATGGGGAAATGAGCACCCAATAAATTGATTTCTCATCTTTAAAAACTGCACAACATGCCAACCCTCTAAAAACAAAACCAAGTACCCAAGGGCTCTGGAGATGGAACATACGCAAGTAGACTGGAGGGGAGTCAAAAGCTGGAGCAGGAAACCAGCAGACAGCAAGCTCCTGTTTATTTATGTATATATTTGGTTTGCAGCTCAACTCTGAGATCAATCACAGCAGCAGATACAGCTTTGACAGGAAAACACACTCTCTGTCTAACTGTGGGTACTAGGGAAGGAGCCTGGGGAAATCAGAGACTGGCTAAGGAACCACAAAAGAAAGAAGACAGAGAAGCCAACCCCTAATTCGGCATAATAACGAAGCATGATTCTGGCTGACCACAAGCCATGTATGTACAAGGTAAGCTGAAAGCAAGTAGGAGCTAAGGTTTAAAGAACTGAATAAAGACTGAAGCCATGGTCCACTGAGGGCCCGACAGGCTACAGTTTGAACCTAACTGAGTAAATTGTTTGTTAACACAAAACATCTCAACACTCTTCACAGCAATGTAAAAAAAAAAAATCCAGAATCTCTTCAATATAACTCTAAGAATATCCAGATACAATCTAATATGTTGATGGAAAGCAAGGAAAACATGACCCAAATTTAGGGGAAAGACACACAAAGAGATTCAGTGAACTTGAAGATAGGACAATGGAAATAATGCAATCTGAGAAAAGGAAAGAAAAAAAAATGACAAAATAAAGAAACAGACATTGACGACTTGTAGAACAATTTTAAAAAGGCTAACATATGGGTAGTTGGAGTTCCAGGAAAAAAAGGAGAAAGACTGGAGAAGAAGAAGGTATCAGAAGAAATATAGAAAGAAATGTATTTCTCAAATTCGATAAAAGACATAAACATACAGTTTGGGAAGTTCAAGAATCCCCAAAAGAGGTAAGTTCCAAAAAAAAAAAGAAAATACAGACAAAATCACAGTCAAACTGATGAAAACCAAAGATAAGGGGAAATATTGAAACTCACTAGAGAAAATGGCACATTGTATACAGGGAAAAATAATTTGAAAAACAAAGGACTTCTCATCAGACATGATGGAGGTTTAATGACAGTGAAACAACATCTTTAAAGTGCTGAGGCAAAAACAAAATAAAAAAAGTTATCACCCCAAAATTCTACATCCAGCAAAATTTTTCTTCAAAGAATAAAAGTGACAGGAAAATGAAGGGAATTTCTGTGCCACCAGATCCCCACTTCAAGAATACTAGAGGGACTTTAGGCTGAAAGGAAGCAAAATCAGAGGGAAGCTTAGATCTCAAGAAAAAATGAAGAACATCAGAAATGGTAAATATAAAAGTACTCGGAAGATCTCTGAAAGTAATTATGACCGATCAGTAACAGGTTAAATAGACACAATTATGAGGAATAACATATGTCCCATCCCAGACAGTGCTGGAAAGAAACCTAAACATGAACATCCAAGGGGAAAAAAAATACAAAGAGGGGTGATTGATTTAATTCATTGCTTAGCCACAAGCACCTCCACAGACTCCAACATTCACCAGAAAGCATTACAAATGTAAAACATATGAGAACAGTATAGATTGGATATTGAAAGCGACCTGAATGCATGTTTAGATACACATAGGTTCATGTGCCTGGGTAAGTAGGTGTATGTGTGGAACTGTGTATTGTACAATTCTAAGACAAAGATGCTACAAGAAAACATTTATGGAAAGAAGGCCAGGAGGAGACTGATATTTATTAACACTTCAGTTCAGTTCAGTCGCTCAGTCATGTCCGACTCTTGGTGACCCCATGAATCGCAGCATGCCAGGCCTCCCTGTCCATCACCAACTCCCAGAGTTCACTCAAACTCATGTCCATTGAGTCGGTGATGCCGTCTCATCCTCTGTCGTCCCCTTCTCCTCCTGCCCCCAATCCCTCCCAGCATCAGGGTCTTTTCCAATGAGTCAACTCTTTGCAGGAGGTGGCCAAAGTATTGGAGTTTCAGCTTTAGCATCAGTCCTTCCAATGAACACCCAGGACTGATCTCCTTTAGAATGGATTGGTTGGATCTCCTTGCAGTTCAAGGGACTCTCAAGAGTCTTCTCTAACACCACAGTTCAAAACCATCAATTCTTTGGTGCTCAGCTGTCTTCACAATCCAACTCTCACATCCATACACGACCACTGGAGAAACCATAGCCTTGACTAGATGGACCTTTGTTGGCAAAGTAATGTCTCTGCTTTTGAATATGCTATCTAGGTTGGTCATAACTTTCCTTCCAAGGAGTAAGCGACTTTTAA
>NW_011495014.1:472709-511805 GCF_000754665.1 Bison bison bison
TGCATATCTGAGATTATTGATATTTCTCCCGGCAATCTTGATTCCAGCTTGTGCTTCTTCCAGCCCAGCGTTTCTCATGAGGTACTCTGCATATAAATTAAATATGCAGGGTGACAATATACAGCCTTGACATACTCCTTTTCCTATTTGGAACCAGTCTGTTGTTCCATGTCCAGTTCTAACTGTTGCTTCCTGACCTGCATATAGATTTCTCAAGAGGCAGGTCAGGTGGTCTGGTATTCCCATCTCTTTCAGAATTTTCCAGTTTGTTGTGATCCACACAGTCAAAGGCTTTGGCATAGTCAATAAAGCACTTACTAAGTGTCAAATGCTTTGCAATGTTTTATTCTTTTTTAAGTTCAACTACAACCCTTCTTTAATCCCATTTTACAGAAATATAAAATAAATCTAAAGAATTTAAAGGATCTGCTTAAGATCTTAATACAAATAATTTAGACAAGATTTAGACCTGGTCAATCATAACAAAATCTATTAATAAAAACACTTTCTCTTTTCCCTAAAATAATAAAAGTTGATTAAAAAGGCACTGTTAAAATAATGTGAAGTAGTCATACACCTAAACTCAGAAATCTCACTTAGATATTTATCTTGGGAAATCTGTCAAACAAAGAAAAAGAGCCATAAATGGAAAAATTTTCATGCACCATCATTTTATAATAGGAAAATGGTAAACAGCTTAATGATTCACTAACAAATGACTCATTTAATACCTATGATGCATCAGCCTTGCTTTAAGTGTTGGGGACACAACAGTGAACAAAATTCCCTACTTTTATGGAGTTTACGTTCTAGCTGGAAAGAAGGGAGATGAAAAATAAAGTGGTGCATGTGATGCAAGATAGTGAAAAGTACTACAGGGAAAAATAAAGCCTGCTAAGAAGGATGAAATGGGGTTGCAATTTTCAATGGACTGGTCAGGGAAGACTCCTGAGAAAGTGAACCTATTCCTAAGAAGATAAGGAAATCACGCAGGAAGAGAAGTAGAAGAACATTCTGGAAAGAGCAGCAGCTAAGGGCAAAGGCTCCGAGGAAGGAGGACACCTTAGATTTGGAAGAAACATCGAGAGAGCCAGTGAGGCTTTGTTGTTTAGTCACTGAGTCCTGTCTGACTCCTTGAAACCCCATGGGTCCCCCCCACCCCACGGGGAAACCCACCAGACTCCTCCGTCCATGAGATTCTCCAGGCAAGAATACTGGAGTGGGCTGCCACTTCCTTCTCCAAGAGATCTTCCAGGGATCAAACCCATATCTCCTGCATTGCAGGCGGAATGAGGCTAGAGCAGTATTCATCAGAGCAAGAGGAGAAAGATGGGGTCAGAGTAGCAGGCCGCCACATCACTACACCTTGTGAGCTATTTGAAGGACTCTGGTTTTCATCTAGAGTGAGGCAGGAAGCCACTGCAGGACTCTGAGAAGAAAACCTAAATGACTGATTTATATTTAAATGGAATCACTGGCTGCTTTCTTGAGAACAGACTGAAGGGGAGCAAGAATGGGAGCAGCCAAGCCAACTGAGGGTGGGGCGCAGGGGACGGTCGCTCCGGTTATCCTGGCAAGAGATAACGGTGGTCTAAAGGGAGTGGTGACGACAGAGGCGGTGAGACGTGGTCAAGTCCAGACGCTGTCTTGAAGGTTGGGCCCCCAGCATGCATTGGACTGAACATGGGATGACAGAGGAATAAAATGCTCCCGGCAGGTCTTTGGCCTGAGCCCCTGGAAGGACAGAGTTAGCCTGAGGGTAGTAAATGTGAGGTTAGGCTATTAGGCTTATAGGTGGAACTACCAAGTAGGCAGTTGGATAAAGTAGTCTGGGGTTCAGGAGAGGTCTGGGTTAGAGATACAAATTTGGTGTCATCAACATACAGACACCAAATAAAGTCATAAGACTCATGGAATCATATGGTTGGTAAGACTAAATAAATAAATGTCCATACTCTGAAGGCTGGGCCTGATAATTTGAATTATAATTGAGGATTTGGAGAAAAAGAATGCCAATAAACTGCTCATGGAAATTTAGTAAAGACTGCAGAGAGGATATAAATGAGTAGTTCACAGAAATAAGCAACAATAATCAATAAGCAGATGAAAAGATGATCAAGCTCTCTTTTTTCCAAATGCCCATCAAAGCTCCTTTTTTTTTTTTTTTTTTAAAGGTTAAGCTATTTATTTATTTATCTATGACTGTGCTGGGTCTTCGTTATTATGTGCCTGCTTTCTCTATTGTAGCAAGCTGGGGCTGCTCACTGCTGGTGGTTTTTCTTCTTATTGAGCAGGGGCTCTAGGCAAGCAGGCTCAGTAGTTGTGGCACATGGGGCCCAGTTACCCCGAGGCATGTGGGATCTTCCCAGACCAGGGATCACTCTGGTGTGCCCTGCATTGGCAGGCGGACTCCCAGTCACTGAACCACCAGGTAAGTCCTGATTGCATGCGTGTGTGCTAAGTCACTTCAGTCCTGTCCAACTCTTTGTGACCCCACGAACTGTAGCCCACCAGGCTCCTCTGCCCATGGAATTCTGCAAGCAAGCATACTGGAGTGGGTTGCCATTTTCATCTTCAGGGCATCTCCCTGACCCAGGGATCAAACCCAGGTCTCCTGCATTGCAGGCAGAGTCTTTACCATCTGAGCCATCAGGGAAGCCCTCATATAAATTTCTAACACATAAAAGAAGTTAAAGATATACTACTGCCAGATTATAGGATTGTGGCTTACTTTAACATTCTTTTTTATGCTTTTCTATGTTTTTTGGACACCTAAAATGAGAGCTCAAACTTTTAATACCAAAAATAAAAAATAAATATCTTTAAAAATAGAGATGAACTGGATGGTCTCTATGTCAGGTAAGACTCAAAACCTCAGTGACACCAAAACAGAAGATGAAAAGCCCTAAGACAGGCGCAATTCAGCTAATTCCACAGAGCTCTTCAAGCAAGGGTCTCCACTGAGACTTAGACAAGGAAAAGCACAGTAGGTAGAATAAAAATAAAAATGCTATTTCAGGACCTTATCAAGTAGAGAAAAGGGTGAAGTTCAAGTCAATGGGCACAGCAGAAGATACAAAATGGCACAAAATCACTTCAAGAAAAATGTTACCAACATTAACTAAAGATGCCAAGAGGGTTTTGAGATGCCTCCAGAAAATAATTGCTTCTGCCTGTGCCTGGCAACTCCACAGAACTTCTCTATTTCTTTATCTATATAATAAAAATCATAATTACATTCTGTTCATGTTGGGGAATATTTCCAAATCATCATCATCTTGAGACCAATTGGAAAGGGATAGAGCTAGGGGAAGATGGCAAGCAGAACAGCAGGCAGACAGAAGACAACTCTCCTCAGGAAAAGAAAATGTGATTTTTTTTTCCAGGTAGACTCATAGAGTAGAAAGGAAGATTTCTTTAGAGCAAACCCATATCCCAAGTGAATCTGTTCTGAGCTCAGAATGTTGGAGAGCTCTTTAACATTTCTAAACCCTAGTTATCACACTTAAAAATGAAGAAAGTAAAATCTACTTTGCAGAATGTGTGTGAGGATTGACAGAATAGGTATAAACCTCACACCACAGTGTTCAACATTTGGAAAATATTCATTAAGGGCTGGCTAGTTTTAAATTTTCATTGTAAGGAGCACACATTCCACACATTAGGAGGACTTCTTGTCTGGGCTGGATAGTAAGGTGGAGTGGGAAACTTGTTTTGGAAAAAAACAGAAGGATGGCAAAAATTCAGGAAAGAATCATGGAAAGAACATTTGAGCTTACTATGTCGCCTGGTCCAGCTTCCTTTTTTCAAGCAGAACTTTCTCTCTAAAGAGATCATTCAAAAACTTTCTTCGAACATGAAATCTCCCTGTACATTTCTCTGCAATTTCCTGTGTCTCTGTAATTATTTCAAAATTTTAAAAGTAGAAAAAAACACTCCCCTTGGTATCTTATCTTAGTTTTTCATCACGTTTGACTTAAAGTGTTCTTCCTGCATCATTCTTTCCAGCTGAAATATAAACCCATTTCTCAGCCCTCCGGAGAAGTGGTATAATACTTTGACAACACTGATTAAGTCATCCTGCATTCCTCTTCAAGAATAAACAGCGTGGACCCCATAAACCTTTCTTCATCCATCTTTCTCTAGCTTACCTTTAAATGTTCATTTTTTAAGTATTTTAAGGATAATTTTCTGAATCTAACTTTATTCTTCTCTTAAGAGAGTGGAGGAGACCCTTAGACAATAGCTGCTTTTATTAATAAATAACCATGGGTGGAGACTTTGGTGTTATTGTTGCTATTGTTAAAAACAATTCAGAAGAGGCTTTCTGAAAAATACAGCTAAATCAGAAGTAGCTTTAGTAGAAGAGACCTGTCAATCTAGCCTACTCCAATCTCTTCAGGGGTCCAAATCAGAGCCTAGAAAGGCTGAGTGCCATCAGCTGAGAGCTGAGATTCTTGGAAAGCCCAAGCTGCCTTGAGAAATGTCAAAATTGCCTCCACTTGCCATGTATTTCCAGGATTCTGAAAAAATAAATAACAAAAACTCTAGACTTCAGATATTTCACCATGAGTTCAACTACTCAAGAAAAATACAACCTAGCCATTAAAGATGAAGTTCATAAAATTCAAAGAAACTGTGTCTTTCTCTTAAACAATGAAAAATATGCCCCTGTGTTTTACATTTTATGTGTTTTACATAAAATAAGATGCAAAGGGCATTAAAGATATTTATAAGAAGGAAAACCTGTACAGTGTATATTTACTGAATATATACAAAAATATCTTTGTAGTGAGGAAAGTCTTTAAAATATTACCACTGCTGCTGCTGCTGCTAAGTTGCTTCAGTCATGACCCACTCTGTGCGACCCCATAGATAGCAGCCCAACAGGCTCCCCCGTCCCTGGGATTCTCCAGGCAAGAATACTGGAGTGGGTTGCCATTTCCTTCTCCAATGTATGAAAGTGAAAAGTGAAAGTGAAGTCGCTCAGTCGTGTCTGACTCCTAGCGACCCCATGGACTGCAGCCCACCAGGCTCCTCCATCCATGGGATTTTCCAGGCAAGAGTACTGGAGTGGGGTGCCATTGCCTTCTCCAAAATATTACCACTAGGAAGAAGCTATTTTCACAACATTATGATGCTTATAAAATTACCACGATGGTCAGTGAATCCTTGGGGAATAGCATACCTGTATCAGGAAGGCTTTATTGTCAACCTGCTCTCCTTCACATACTGAGAATGATACCATCCGGAGCTCTCACTGAGGGATACAACGGTGCCTTCACAGAATCTGTCACTCTGTCGGCTATGCCTCTTTTAACTTACTGACTGCAATTTGGGCAACTCCATCTCTAACTACTGCTTCCAGCACATTCCGTCAACTTTTGACATATAGCACACATCAGGAGCTCTGCCAGAATGCTGCAGTTCCCTTTAACTGTACCTCTTGGCACTCTTTCACCTTCCTGGTCACTGTCTTCACCCTCGCTCTGTGATGAGGTCTAGGCATCCCTGCTCACTCACCCCTCATGTGACCAGCTGAGGAGGGCAGAGACACAGGAAGCCGGGTCTTCAAGGTCTGCTGACAGATTGTCTTACAGGACCTTATTAATAGTAGATTCGGCTCGAAACTGGCCCTAAAGCTAAATGTTAGGTCTGGGAGAGTTCCAAGCCTCCCCGTAATCCTTTAATTCTTTACATTTGCCAGTTGCCTCGTAATTCACCAAGCGCTTTCACACTGCATCTCAGTCAGTCTTCAAAATACCTCCAAGGGATATGCAAGCAGATTTTATCATCACTGTTTTACAAAAGAGGAAAAGAATTCAATGTTTCAGTGACTTGAACTAGAAATTGAGGAGAGAGAGGTGCATTCAATACAAATCCCTCTTATTCTATTCCCAAAACTGTACTCTCCAGTATTTCCAACTGTCTTTAGTTGGTTACACAGGCTCACACGTCTCGGAACATTTTTTTTGGCCCAGATACCAGGACCACAAGGACTGTCCACAAAAGCACAAGATTTGGTCATCAGTGAACCACGCCTGGTTTTATTTCACTCCCGATCTACCACCGAAGACTTCTGAGTATGTGTAGAGGTAAATGAAGATTGTGCCCTTGAGCTTAATGGTGAATTACCAATTACACGACAACTTTACTGAATTTCAAAACAGAGTGAAGGAGAGTTTCATAAAGGTTTTCATTTAAGCTCATGATCAACCAGTATGCCAGAATCCCCTCCCCAGAAGAATTTGATCGCATAACACCAATTTTAACACCAACCACCTATCATGTGTTTCTCTCATGAGCAAAGAAGACTGTGAAAAAATCAGTATGGACAGCACCCTCCAACCGACAAGAATGGAGAATAATTAAGAAAGCTGACATCAGCAAAATCAGTTCTGTCTATAAAATGGTAGAAGTGGAATGATAATGTACCTGGTGCACTGATCACAGTGCTAGGTCACAGCAGGTCCTCGGCGACTAATCTCCGTCACCCCTCACAAGCCCCCATTGCAGTATCGCTCAAAGATGCCTACAGCCGCAGCAGACACCTTCCCATAGACAGAGATCAGGTGTAACGACAGCACGACAGTATTTACTTCATCATCGTAACAGCTTACTTTCATCCAAGGCCTCATACTTTTTATGAATACTCTTGCTTTCCTAACTTCACTTGACTCCGTAATGAGCATTATCAAAGATTTATAGGTGAGAAAACCGAGTGTTGTCCAGAAAGAATGTTGTCCCCAAACCTAGAGCCAAATCAGATTCTAGGATAGACAGCTTCTATAATTTGGCTGCCTTTTCCTATTCCTTTCTCATATTTAACATGCTGTCCAAGATGGAACTGTGAGGGTAGGGTGGGATGTGAACTTAACAAATTTGTCTGCAAATCCCTCAAGCTGTGCTGCAACTTTTGCCCAACTCTCTCAGGTCAGCAGTGGGCAGTGTGTGTTCACACCACACTTCGGCACAGGTTAGGAGTTCTCTCTGAGAGTGTGTGTCCACAAAGACCTAGTCAGGAAAATAAAACCCACAGGTTATTTTAACAGAGAGAATATAATATAAGAGAAGTGAGTGGAATTGCTCAGTCGTGTCTGCTCTTTGCAACCTCATCAACTGTAGCCTACCAAGCTTCTCCATCCATGGGATTCTCCAGGCAAGGGTACTGGAGTGGGTTGCCATTTCCTTCTCCAGGGGATCTTCCCAACCCAGGAATCGAACCCGGGTCTCCTGCATTGCAGACAGATGCTTTACCCTCTGAGCCATGACTTAAATTGGTATAAGAGAACTGAAAGGCACAAAAGTGATCCTGAGATGTCACGGAGGAAGCAGGAGCTTCCTGTGGAAAGAAGGGAGAGTGGAGATTAGGGAGGGACCCCAAAAATCTAGACCCAGACCCCTAAGGAAGGGGAAGCCCTAACTGGGGATGGTGCCTCTGAGGGGGTTGTAACACAGCTGATTCTAGGAATACAGGGGCCAGGGGTGGAGATGGCTAAATAAACCAAAATCAATTGCTGAAAACAAACCACCTCTGCTGCTGAGGTGACATTTTCAGGAAAGGAAGTTAATGGGATAAGCAGGTCTGGTCTGCCTCCTCCAGCGTCTCTCCTCCAGCCATGCAGGCTCCTCTAACGCCCCACATTAGCAAAAACTCCAAGGAAAGAGCTAGCAAAGGAGCAACCTGTTTTTTAAAGCATCAGCCCCAAGGTCACAGACAAAATGAGAAGGATGGGTTTATAGCTGAGAAATGATGGTTCAATAATCAGCACAGAGTGTTCTTACATATTCGAAGTCTCTAGTCTGAGGATGCTCCTGCCAACTGGGCATCTACCTTCATTAGATTTTTGTAGCACAGCTGAAGAGAGTTTGTTGCTGCCCGCTAGACAAGAAACTAAAGAGATGCTAATTGGTCAGGACACTTATTTTCTCCCTCTCCCACACAGCCCTCTACTATCACGCCATGAATACACAATGTGGGAACATCTGCATTCCAAAGAATCCACTGTTTATATTAGGAAGCCTCATCATATAAGAAGCTAAGTGGCTTCAGAGATAAGCTGTTATAGGTTCGAATCCTGATTTGACCACTTACTAACTGTGGGAATACTAGCTTCATCATTTCACCACCCTGAGCCAGTTTCCCTGTGATGTGATTATACCTCCTGGGCCATAAGAATTAAATGCAACAGTGATGTCAAGGGCCTGGCACATAAAGCAGGTAAATGCTGCTGCTGCTAAGTCGCTTCAGTCGTGTCCGACTCTGTGCGACCCCAGAGGCGGCAGCCCACCAGGCTCCCCCGTCCCTGGGATTCTCCAGGCAAGAACACTGGAGTGGGTTGCCATTTCCTTCTCCAATGCATGAAAGTGAAAAGTGAAAGTGAAGCCGCTCAGTTGTGTCCGACTCCTAGCGACCCCGTGGATTGCAGCCCACCAGGCCCCTCTGTCCATGGGATTTTCTAGGCAAGAGTACTGGAGTGGGGTGCCATTGCCTTCTCCGAGGTAAATGCTGGTTTCCTTCCATTTGTATGAGAAAAAGAACATATCAAAAGGTTAAAGAGCTATTAATAATCAGCTTTTCTTTTCTGAGATCTTCATCTTATACTTCCAGTTGGTCTAAGAACTGAGTGTGATTCTATAAGAATATCCACTTAATGCCAGAAAACCTAAACCTTAAAAGCAATGTAAGCTCACAAGATTAGAATTAAAGTTCAGTAAGAGGTGGAGAGACAACTTTGAATGCAGCAAAGGCAAAACACAGCTTACCCACACAAAGTAAACACAAGAAAATAGAATAAAATACACACTTTGTTCTTGATTGGGAAATATGACTTTCGTCATGAGAGATATTTCATTTTCTTAATGCAACCTTGCTTATCCAAGCAATAGACATAGATCCATGTCATTTTCAAAAAAAGGATTAGAAATCTCTTGATGTACTGTAATCCCTCCATGGCCACAACCCCAGTGGTATCATTAGAAAGCACAATGAGTGGACATAATTGTATTAAATCCTGAAAATTCTTCGAAGGGACCATTTATGAGAAATAACCAAATCTGCAAGTAAACATTAGAGCTCAATTAAATAAAAGAACATGAAGGTCACTTCCATTTAAAGCTCGGTGGTGGATTCAATCAATAATGCATTTTCCTGAAGGGCAAAAGCTTATAGAGTGAGTTAAATGAGTTCCTATTTAAAGACCTGCAGAGAAGGGTCATAAAATATTAGTAATTAGGGTGTGATAATTGTAACAAAAGAGTATTTTATCATTAAAAAAAACATTTTTAAGCAAAAGTCAACTTTTTGTGTGTCCCCTTTGGGGACTCACAAAATAAAATTATTTCACAGAAGCTCAGAGTTATCTCCTGGCTACTACCCACGGGATGTTTCAGTTTCCTCAGGCCTCATCATCCCTGATGGGTTCTTGGCCCTTCTACTCATGCACCATGGACCAGAAGCACTGATCACCTGGGAAATGCAAAAAAGGCAGAACCTCAGGCCCAGGTCCAAACCAACTGAATCAGAACCTGTATTTTAAGAAACGGTTCGAATGATTCCTTATTTGATAAGTACGTTTCACCCCAGTGCCTCGCACGTTGTGGTCCTCAGATGTGCCGCATGCACATCACCTGAGAAGTTGCGAGGAATGTAAATTCTGCCCCGTCACCCCAGCCCTACTAAATCAATAACTCTGAAGGTGGGGTCTAGCAGTCTGGGTTTGAACAAGCCCTCCAGGTATTCTGATGTATGCTGAAGCCTGAGAACCACTGCGTCAGCTTAGATATGGACAGACTGGTCTTCAGACATGAAGGAATCCTCGTGCACCCACAGCTGTCCATTTTACCTAGGGGCAGCACTCTCAGAAGATTCTTCCCTAGAAATGAACCCAAATGTCTCCCTGTAACTACCAATTGGGCCATCCCTACCAAAAGCAACAAAGACAACAAATTTCAAGCTTTCTTCCACATAGAAATCCCACAACATTCAAAACCAGCTACGAAGTCTTCTTTTCTATAGGCAAAATGTCTACATACAGAGAGACAAAGACACAGATACACAGATATACCTTGGTTATATACTATACATATAAATATAATAAAATATGTTACTATTATATAAAAACACTACAATTGATTTTGTTGGGTGTGATGAGGGCACTATAACTATAATAAAAGTAAGTCCTATATATAGAAAAATTATGAATACAAATATACAATTATATATTATCTCTATATATATATCATATATATATATATGGACTTCCTTGGTGGCTCGGTGACAAAGAATCCACCTGCCAATGAAGGAGACGTGAGTTTGATCACTGGGTCGGAAAGATCCCCTGGAGTAAGAAATGGCAACCCACTCCAGTATTCTTGTCTGGGAAATCCCATGGACAGAGGAGCCTGGCGGGCTGCAGTCCATGGGGTCACAAAGAATAGGACATGATTTAGTGGTTAAACAACAACATATACATATATATACTTATATCATATATGACATGTCATGTATATATTTACATGTCATATATATATATAAACACCATATATATAAAACACCATACAGAAAATCTCATATTAACTCAGAGAAGAGTAAAATTGTCATCTTTCTCATTCTAGAATGAAACACAAACAATCAGGGTTACTTTAACACTAAGTTTTTGGCAGCCCCCCTCATTCACCAGCATTATGATCAATCCAATTCCCCGAGTGCTGTATTAACAATATTTTTTTAGTCTTTTCACTCCATGGGATTTTTCCTTCTACAAATACCATTTTTTGAGAGGTCACTTGGGTCTCTCAATTCCCTCCACTGAGTCTCCAGTCTTGCTTTCGTTTGACCACAGTATGGAGTGGTGTTGGGCAATCTGGATGGAGATATTAAAGAAGACTATTTCTTTTACAATCACCATTTCTTTTCACTAACTTCTTTCCATTCAGAAAAATTAACTCAATGACTGTGCTAACTATAACAAAAACTGAGTATGGTTTACTAAACATTATGTCAGTCAGTCAGTCATTTCAGTCGCTCAGTCGTGTCTGACTCTTTGCGACCCCATGAATTGCAGCACGCCAGGCCTCCCTGTCCATCACCAACTCCTGGAATCAACCCAAACTCATGTCCATCGAGTCGGTGATGCCATCCAGCCATCTCATCCTCTGTCGTCCCCTTCTCCTCCTGCGCTCAATCCCTCCCAGCATCAGGGTCTTTTCCAATGTGTCAACTCTTCGCATAAGGTGGCCAAAGTATTGGGAGTTTCAGCTTCAGCATCAGTCCTTCCAGTGAACACCCAGGACTGATCTCCTTTAGGATAGCCTGGTTGGGTCTGCTTGCAAACTAACATAAATCATCAGCATCATAATCCCATCACATTTCATTAAACTGCATGATATTATCATATCACATTAAGAAAGTTAGACCTGGACTTGAGGTTCTCTGGGACTTCCTTAAAAAATACTACCTGCTTATTTTGTAATAACCTATAAGGGAAAAGAATCTGAAAAAGAATAAATACATGTACAACTGAATCACTTTGTTATACATCTGAAAACACAACATTGTAAATCAACTACACTTCAATATAAAAAAAAATCAAGTAAAAAAATACCACCTGAAACCGTCATGAAAAAGCGTGGAGATATATATATATACAATTTGATTCATTTTACCTGAAACTAACACAACATTGTAAATCAACTACACTCCAACAAAAATTTTAAAAAAGAACTTCCCTGGCAGTCCAGTGGTTAAGAATCCACCTGCCAATGCAGGAGACAAGGGTTTGATTCCTGGTCCAGGAAGATTCCATATCCTGTGACACAGTCAAGCCCATGCGTCACAACCACTAAAGCCCACACACCTGGAGCCTGTGTTCCACAACGGAGACCAGTGCAATGAGAAGCCCGTGCACTGAAGCTAGGGAGTAGTACCCGCTTGTCATAACTAGAGAAAGTCCATGCTCAGCAACAAAGACCCAGCATAGCCATAAATAAATAAATGTTTTTAAAAATACAAAAAGAGAAAGAAATACACATGAGCTCAATTTTCAATGCAGTCCAAGGTGGCCCATGAATGAGTAGAGCACAGAGGGGAGAGACATGACCGTGTCCACCAAGGAAGGTGGGCTTTCCAGTTAGTGCTAGTAGTAAGGAACCCACCTCCCGATTCAGGAGATATAAGAGACGTGGGTTGGACCCCTGAGCGGGGAAGATCCCCCAGAGGAGGGCATGGCAAACCACTCCATTCTCTTGCCTGGAGAATGCGACGGACAGAGGAGCCTGGCAGGCTCTATAGTCCATAGGATCACAAAGAGTCAGACACGACTGAGTGACTAAGCATGCACCAAGGAAGGCAGCTATCAGCTTTAAACCTGGAAAATAACATGCAGCCATTCAGGATACATTAAGTTGCACTTTCATTCACCTGCTGCTAATGCAGTAATTCAACAACCACCTTGATATGTTTGGGCTTCAAATGCTCTGCATGATTAACCATGGTTATTTCTCTGGGATGTTGCTGCTGTTCAGTCGCTCAGTTGTGTCCGACTCCCTGTGACCCCATGGACTGTAGCCTGCCAGGCTCCTCTGTCCATGCGATTCTCCAGGCAAGAATACTGGAGTGGGTTGCCATTTCCTCTGCCTGTGTCTCCTGTGCTGGCAGGCAGATTCTTTACCATTGAGCCACCTGGGAAGTCCTACTCTTCTGGGACACTTGCTAGATACCCAAGGCCATTTGGCTGCCCATCTACATCTGTTGAAAACTTCAGTGTTCATCTCAAAGGCTATCTTCCCCAAGTTTTTCTTGAACCTATATACCTCTCTTCAAATCTTCCATTAATACTATTGTATTACCACTTCTTTGACATTGTTCTCATTCTCCAGATCACTGCAGTCATTTGGTCGTTTGTCTCCTCCCCAACATCAGGTAGTGACTTCCTCAATGACCAGTGCTCACTCCTCCTCTTCTCTGAAAGTCTGGCACATGCTACCATGGCACACAGCACTGGTCTTCCACCCAACATCCACCCCTCTTTTCTTGCAAACAAAACTCTTCTATGTGGAAAGCTTTATGAATTATGACTGATTTCAGATAAGCATAAAAATTGGATTCTTTTCTTCCAAATATCTATTTTCTCTGGTCACCTAACAGCTACTGGAGGTGTGGGAAAGACTGAGAAATAGTTTTTCTCGTATTAAAAGAACTATTTCTTTTTCTACTCTGCCTCTTTCTACCTCTTCCTTATTATAAAGGATAGTGTTTGGAGCAGTGGCAGCCATCGTAGGATCAAGAAGCGACAAGCTTAAAGACAAAACCTGAACATTAACAACGACAGAGTAGAAAGGCAGAAAGAGCCTGGGTCTCTAAGTTATTGCATCCAAAGCAGAACCAACAACCTACGTTATAGAAGATAAATGGCTCCTTCATTTAGCTAACATCAACAAGTAATGTTACACAGCCAAAAGCATCACTAACACAGCCACTGAGGAAACAGTGGCTGACTTTATTTTGGGGGGCTCCAAAATCACTGCAGATGGTGATTGCAGCCATGAAATTAAGAGACACTTACTCCTTGGAAGGAAAGTTATGACCAACTTGGACAGCATATTAAAAAGCAGAGACATTACTTTGTCAACAAAGGTCCACCTAGTCAAGACTATGGTTTTTCCAGTGGTCAGGTATGGATGTGAGAGTTGGACTATAAAGAAGACTGAGCACAGAAGAGCTGATGCTTTTGAACTGTGGTGTTGGAGAAGACTCTTGAGAGTCCCTTGGACTGCAAGAAAATCCAACCAGTCCATCCTAAAGGCGATCAGTCTTGGGTGTTCATTGGAAGGACTGATGTTGAAGCTGAAATTCCAATACTTTGGCCACCTGATGCGAAGAGCTGACTCATTTGAAAAGACTCTGATGCTGGGAAAAACTGAAGGTAGGAGGAGAAGGGGACGACAGAGGATGAGATGGTTGGATGGCATCACCGACTCAATGGACATGAGTCTGAGTAAACTCCAGGAGTCAGTGATGGACAGGGAGGCCTGGCGTGCTGCGATTCATGGGGTCGCAAAGAGTTGGACACGACTGAGCGACTAAACTGAACTGAACTGAACTGAATACAGCCACTATTATTCTTGGCGTACAGTAAACACTTGCCTGTGCCTGTGCTGGTCAGTAAGTCATGTCCCACTCTTTGCGAGACCGTGGACTGAGCCTGCCAGGCTCCTCTGTCCATGGAATTCTCCAGACAAGAATACTGGAATGGGTTGCCATTTCTTCCTCTAAGGGATCTTCCCAACCCAGGGATCAAACCCACATCTCCTGCACTGGCAGGCAGATAAGCCTGGGAAGCCCTATAATAAATACTTGAATATTTATTAAGATGTATTTTAATTGAGTTTGATTCATCCATTCAAACAGGTAGAAAACACACAAAAGCTCTTGGCATTTCACTGCTACCATTTTCTTCTACTTCATTCAAAATTTCACCTACATTACAGGAGAAAACCACTTCCTAACTGCCACTGAATGCGAACAATTTCAGCATACTAATAAAACTGTTTTTAAAGATAATAGGAGAATGTTTGCAAAGAAGAGATTAGATTCGCAGTAACAAAGAGAAAAAAAGGCGCAGTTCTGAAACCTGCTTTAAAGGATACTTAATAAATTTCAAAACTATCAACACTTTGCCCTAAATGAAGTAACTGGGTTACATGAGAAACCCACAAAAACTCATGCACCCAGCTCTCTGCTGCCTATGCCCGTTACACAAATCTCAAAATCTGGGATTCTAATTTCCATAGGTTTGTGGTTCCTTTTCAGTACTCAAGACCAATGCTACACAACTATGTCAGAAAATACAGCTGTAAAATTTTGAACTTGAGGACAAGGATGCAAACCCCGGGAAAGCCACCCAAAAAATCATTCTCACAGTAAGTTCTCCAACTGTGTTCTCAAATCAATCACTGCCCAGCAAAGGAAACTTAGAGATAACACACTTAGCAAAACTGGCTTTTGTTGAAGGGGCTGGAAAGGCAGGAACAACTTCCACATGCCTCATTTTTTACTTTTGAAAAATGACTTCAAAGAAAGTATAAACATCTCTTTCCATTCAAAGAAAAATATGCTCAGTGAAGCCCCTTAGGTTCCGAAGGTTTCTGAAGGCTATTCCATTTTTCACTTAGATCTTTCCACGGTTCCTGTCAGAGATGAATGCTCTCTTGGCCCCCAGATCTTGGCAACCTTCCTCAGGGAAGCTCCCAAGTTGCAAGCAGAATTCCTTTCAAGTTCTGGCCTTACTAATGTCATTATTAGTTTAACATGACAGCATCTCATCCTTCACCTCTGACTCAGTGAGAAGAACCCAAGACATGTTGTCTGGAAGTGCCTCATTTCAAATGCATCCGAGAAATCCCTTTAGGAATTTGCTGGAACTGTTCCTTGAAACCCTGTTACTAGCATCATCTTGTTCCCAACCCCTTCCCTCCTCCTCTACATCTCCTCCCTCTCCTTCCCCTTATCCCTCCCCGTTCCCACTTCTCCTAGCTCCTCCCCTCTTCTCTTACTCCTCCCCCTTCTCCTCCCCTCCCCCCTTCTTCTACCTCTCCCCCCTTCCAAGTGATGCTTGCCAGTTCTTCAAACCACTACTGCACTCCTTATCTCACAGGATCCATATGACAAATTTATCAGGCTTATGGGCGGGCATTATCTCTTTCTCTCTGTCAGAAAAAAACAGGCCCAACTTTGAACCAAATCAATGGGGGTAAAAAAAAGGCTTCCATTTCCCCAGTGACCATCACTGACCATGAGACTAGAACATTCTGCTCATAAATTCTCACTGTAACAGGCTAAATTAGCAGCGAGGCTGGTCCCTGATCCCAGCTTTGCAAATGATCTGGCTCTCCTCTGCCTGCTTCCAGTGTTACAACTTCCCAGCTTGTCATCCTTAAATTTTGTCTTCTAGATCAGATTTATTTCCCTGAAGAGTTAAACTTGAACCAGTTCTGTCAAACTTGACTTCATAATGAATAGAAAGTAGAATCTATCCATTTATAGGAACGAGAAAATAGTATTTCAATGCTTTCATAAACATGGTCAAACAAATTACATTCATGGAGTAGGGAGTGAGTAGAAGATTTTAGAAATCCTTCCAAAACTTATCAACAATACACAATTGAAGGAGTATCATATATGTATATTTCTTCTTTTAAAAAGTTTAAGGACAATGTCCCTTTGAGAAGAAATCTTCCCCTTACCTCCCAATACATTTTTCTGTCTGGGCTTCCCAGTGACTCATCAGCCTGCAATGCAGGAGACCAAGGTTCGATCCCTGCGTCGGGAAGATCTCCTGAAGAAAGAAATGGCAACCCATTCCAGTATTCTTGCCTGGAGAATTCCATGGGCAGAGGAGTCTGACGGGCTATAGTTCGTGGGGTAGCAAAGAGTCGGACAGGACTGAGAGACGAACACTTTCACCTCTCATGTGGCCGAGTACTGTCAAGACTGTGGTTTATTATATACGGGCACAAGGATGATTTGAAAACTGCTATCAAGGCCAATATTCTAGTGAATATCACCCAGCACCAAAACATTAATCCATGTTTATAATATATGCAGATGACACCACCCTTATGGCAGAAAGTGAAGAGGAACTCAAAAGCCTCTTGCTGAAAGTGAAAGAGGAGAGTGAAAAAGTTGGCTTAAAGCTCAATATTCAGAAAAGTAAGATCATGGCATCTGGTCCCATCACTTCATGGGAAATAGATGGGGAAACAGTGGAAACAGTGTCAGACTTTATTTTTGGGGGGCTCCAAAATCACTGCAGATGGTGATTGCAGCCATGAAATTAAAAGACACTTACTCCTTGGAAGGAAAGTTATGACCAACCTAGATAGCATATTCAAAAGCAGAGACATTACTTTGTCAACAAAGGTCTGTCTAGTCAAGGCTATGATTTTTCCAGTGGTCATGTATAGATGTGAGAGTTGGACCGTGAAGAAAGCTGAGTGCCAAAGAATTGATGTTTTTGAACTGTGGTGTTGGAGAAGACTCTTGAGAGTCCCTTGGACTGCAAGGAGATCCAACCAGTCCATCCTAAAGGTGATCAGTCCTGGGTGTTCATTGCAAGGACTGATGCTGAAGCTGAAACTCCAAATACTTTGGCTACCTGATGCGAAGAGTTGACTCATTGGAAAAGACCCGGATGCTGGGAGGGACTGGGGGCAGGAGGAGAAGGGGATGACAGAGGATGAGATGGCTGGATGGCATCACCGACTCGATGGACATGAGTTTGGGTGAACTACAGGAGTTGGTGATGGACAGGGAGGCCTGGCACGCTACAATTCATGGGTTCGCAAAGAGTTGGACACAACTGAGCGACTGAACTGAATTGAACTGATGATGTACATAAAATTACTATTTAATCAGTTAACAAATATTTATTGAACCTCTACTCCTGTGGTCCCAACGCTACTTCACATTACAATTTCCCGGCATTTTGAAACACAATGACAACTCAACTGGCCTGGGGCTGTGCCATCAACTTTGTCAAATGCTCCCAGGGAATTCCAGTGAGTGGCCAGAGTGAGGAACGGATTGTGCACACTAAGGGTTAGAATGGTATGGAGAACAACAGCATTGGGGAGAGGAGGTGGTCTTAGAGGAGAACACCAATAGTCTCAGAAGACGCTCCCTTTTACTGACCAAAAAAAAACTAAAAAAGACATCAGTGCTGCAGGGAGAGAAACTGATCACTTTTCAACATGTCGGTGCTTACTGACAGCTGGGACCACGGGGCCAAAAGAGACTAAGCGGTCAAAGGCTTGAGAGATGCAGCTGTAGGGACATTAGGCTGAGAAGTGTTGGTTGAAACCTCGGGATTACAGCACATGGCTTGGAAAGGTCTGCGATGGGTCCCCAGATAGGAGCCCTAGAGAGCAGGCGACCATAGGGAGTGGGAGGGCAGGGGAGGCAACAGGCAGGAAGCAAAAAAGAGAAATCCATACATACAGGTTTTCAACAGGTGGCGCTAGTAGTAAAGAACCTGCCTGCCAATGCAGGAGATACAGGAGATGTGAGTTCAATGCCTGGCTCAGGAAGATCCCCTGGAGGAGGAAATGGCACCCCACTTCAGTACTCTTGCCTGGAAAATCCCATTGGCGGAGGACCCTGGTATGCTGCAGTCCATGGGGTCGCTAAGAGTCAGACACGACTGAAGCGACTTAGCAGTAGCAGCAGCAGCCAGTATTCTTGCCTGGAAAATCCCATGAACAGAGGAGCCTGGGGGCTACGGTTCATAGGGTCACAAAGAGTCGGACATGATTGAAGTGACTTGGCACGCATGCACACATGTAACTAAGTCATTTAAGCATTCACTATAAAATGTTCAGAAATCTCAAAGTTTCAAGAATCGCTTTTCACAAACAGGCAGAACTGTTTTTATTAATATATTCCTGGGGGAAGTGTTTTAATGGTGAAATTACTACATAATCCATTCAAACACAACTTCAGAAAACACTGGGTCCCTGACAATTGTTAAGAAGGGGAACCAAAGAAGTATTCCCCATCCTCCAAGAGTTTATTGTATTGCAGGCCCAGACACCCCAAGATGAGACATTTAGATGATGTGGTAGAGGTGACAGCTTTGCTTTATAGCACAGAGAAGGAAAAACAAAGCTGAATTTTCAGATTTGCACTTTCAATTAGATCCCCAGTGGAGAGTTAAGTGAAAGATGACAACAGGAACAACGATGACTAAATTATGACACATCCTTTAATGTCCTTTAAACTGTGTATATGTTTTTAAAGCACAAAAAGTCATTCACTGCAGAATTATTCATAAGAAGAATCTCTCTGCTGTATTACTGCCATACACTTACGTGCCACTTCAGTGCCTTAAGGACATGCATCTTAATTTTTTTCTTTAGTTGGAAAAAATGTACGGCTACATTAACTCTTTGGTATATACCCGCCAAATAAAAATGGAAAGAACACTTTCCCCCAATTAGAGGTTATCGTCCAACAGATAATCAAGAAGAGAGTAATCTCTTACATTCCCACAATCTCTGTGGTTTATTAGTATGGGTTTTTGAAATTAACTCCAGTTCCAAGGAAATTTTTTTGCAGAATCTTTAACAGAAATACACACACACACACACACACACACACACACACGTCTTCTTTTCCATGGAAGTTGAGGCTACGTTTGCCCAACAGCCAAAAAAACCCAAGAGACATCAGAGGCCCTGACATCCTCCCTAAAACCATAGCTGGAGCTTTACCACCAGAACCTCCCATCCGCCGTTTCTATAAGCACGTACCTAACATCAGCAAGCATCCTTCTCAGCTTGACCTTTACCAGGAAAAGACAGTGACTAAGTAAGATGCTCACTTCTGGTTCATTTGGGCTAACAGGAGAAACGTCCAAATGAGGTATTCCTCCCTTCTCTCCAAATCATAAGTTTTCTGGTCTGAACAACAGCCATCAAACATTAAACTCAGTAGCTAACAGTAATGAGGGGCAAAAAAAGCCCAAGTTTGTGCTTTTTCTCTTCTCATCTTTTAAGACAAAGTACGATACCTTAATAAACCTGAGATCAACACTGCAAAGGTAAACACCGCCAGAGCGCATTTGATTATAAAACGGGACTTCCCCCAGAAATGCTCAGATGTGGAAAGGGTTGCCATGTCCTGAGAGAAGCAGGATGTTTAAAGGTGAAGAACATGTCTGAGATTCATAGGTAGGCAGATGTGACTTTTGGTTTTCACATCCTTCCAGTCTAAAGTCAGATAACAACTTAAATCTCATGTTCTTCACTTCCAACATGGGAACAGTTATCCCAATGACCCTGGGTCAAACATTCTTTTAGAATCCTTACACATGTAATCCTCACAGAATCCTCAAACAACCCTAAAAGATAGGTACTACGTGCATGCTAAGTTACTCAGTCGTGTCCAACTTTTTGCAACCCCATGGACTGTAACCCACCAGGCTCCTCTGTCCATGGGATTCTCCAGGGAAGAATACTGGAGTGCGTTGCCATGCTCTCCTTCAGGGGATCTTCCCAACCCAGGGAAAGAATCTGAGTCTCTTATATCTCCTGCACTGGGAGGCAGGTTCTTTACCACCGGTGCTACCTGGAAGCCCCAAAAGATAGGTACTATGACATTCCTTTTACCAATGAGGTGAGAAAACCAAGTGATTAAATAACTTGCCCAAAGTCAAATGGCAAACAAATATGGAGCTTGGATTCAGACAATGTTGCTCCAGAATGTGTGACTTTAATTGCTATACCATTGCTCTATTATAAGGCTATTAAAAGATTAAATGAAATAATGTACACAGCGCATGAACTGACAGTCATTCCAAAAAATGGTAACTATAACTGCAGTTAATTATTACTGATATAAAAATAATAACAATATTTTTATTATATATAATATTATACAGTCTATATATTATTGTTCTTAAGCTGATGTATTAGACATGCTTGAACAGAAGCTGGGGGTCTCTACTGAATGATCACAAGGATTCTTTTCCACTCTATGAGATTATTCCATGGTGGGTCAGTCTGGTTCTTTGAACTTTATGATATCTTATGATATTCTTCCCCTGGACTAGGTCCCACAATCCCATTGCCACCTAGCAAACCTCTACCAAAAGAAAATACAGATGACTTTGAATATTCTGGAAACCTCATCTGCAAGAAGCAGACTAAACTACTGAAAATGGAAGACTTGGGCTATTGTGTAAATTTTCAAGATGCAGCTTCAGCTGTCAATACAAACATCTGCTGGATTCTGAAGTTGCAGCTCCATTTGGAGACTGCCCAACAAGAAGAGTTAGAGTTCTTTATTTCTTTTCTATTATTGCATAAGGCAAGACAGACATCTCTGTGAGCTGGCGTCTCTCAGAACAAGTCACCAGGGATAGGATCTCTGAAAGCCAGAGAGTAATGTCAGCAACAGTACAATTTCTCCAACAAAACTGCCTCATTACAGATTCCCTTCTTGGCACAACTTGTACTTTTAAAAATAGTAGCCCAATTTCACAAGCAAGTTGGAACCTACTGATTCTGACTTCTAAAATACTGCATTCCTTCTGTTGTTAGTAATGCTCAAAGTATGTCTCTTAAAATTACTTGCCATGCTGTCCTTTAAACAGGGCCAATGACTTTCTTCCTGAGACAAAACCATGAGAACCAGAAGCCCTGGAGAATGAGAGAATCATTATTTTACTGACATGTTTAATAATGAACTTAGAGTGGTTCCCATTTTTCCCATCAATGCCCCTCCCTTGGTGATTTGAATGTTCATGCTTTGAAAGATGTTGAAGCTGAACCATCCTTAAATTTAAAAAAATTTTCATACTATAAAGTTTTCCCCACAGTGACCACATGGTTCAATTATCAAAAACTATATTTAAGGAGAAAATCCAAAGTTAGTTATTAATTTATATGCTAGGCTTGGACAGACATGTTTTTGTGCTAAAAATATAAATGTCAAAAGTATATATATAATTGTCATTTCTCAATTATTAAATTGTGGAATTATGGTCTCCTGCAATGCTTAAATATAGACAACTGAATTATTCAGTAAAAGAATTAAATGAATTCATGTCCATGGTAATAATAATTTTAAAGGTTATTTAAGGAAAAAGTCCAAAATATTTAACTTTCATTGTATTCCTATTGCCCAGCTTCCAATGTCAGAAATCAACTATAAAGAAGTTTAAATTATTTCTCCATCACACACGCACGTATGGGCAGACAAGCACATGTGTCCGGACTCCGTTTATGGTGGGGACGGGTCAGAACTGGAACTCAGGTGCACTTTGGTCTGGTTGTGATGATGCTATAAGGTCAGTCTTGATACTTTGTCCAACCCATTTGCCTCACTGTGACTTAACTTCAACCAGATAAAATCTCACAGGTTCCTTCTCATTCCATAACCATTCTCATTCTTTCCTCCTCATTCTTCTCCTTAATTAATGGAATAAATTCCTACTAGAAACAGACTCACTTTCAGTTTCCACTAGCTATTATTTCTCTTTCATTGAAGAGTTCAGAGAAGGCAATGGAACCCCACTCCAGTACTCTTGCCTGGAAAATCCCATGGATGGAGGAGCCTGGTGGGCTACAGTCCATAGGGTAGCTAAGAGTCGGACATGACTGAGTGACTTCACTTTCACTTTTCACTTTCATGAATTGGAGAAGGAAATGGCAACCCACTCCAGTGTTCTTGCCTGGAGAATCCCAGGGATGGAGGAGCCTGGTGGGCTGCCGTCTATGGGGTCGCACAGAGTCGGACACGACTGAAGCGACTTAGCAGCAGCAGCAAGAGGCAGATTCTTAGATTCTGTTGACACCTGTTTCCGTGGCTTTGACAAGCTCATTTGGCAAGCAATCAACTCTCACTCAATAAATATAGAGAAAATGGTAACCAGAGGCAGGGAATAAGAAACAAAGGAAGACAAAGAACAAGAAGGAAGGAAGACTAACAAAGAAAGTATGTTGCTAAGAAAGATGACTTGAGGATAAGTTACCATAGTTACTAGGTGAGGTCATCCTCACTCTTTATCCCACATAAGCCTCTTAACACCACTGAAAGTATGTATAGCTATCATCATGTCATAGATTGGAAAACAGCAGCTCAGAGAGGTTAAAACCCTTGGGGAAAGTTGCACAGAATGTAGCTAGCTCGGGTGGGATCTCATCTACATTGTGTCTGAAGCCTGAGCCCATCCTCTCCAGGGGAAGGAAAGGAAGTAACGCCTACAGAGTAGAACTGCAGTACTTGCTGCAAGTCATACATTGTAAGATGCTTCATCCCATCATCTTTACAGCAATCATGTGGTAAGAAATTAAGCACTATTCACCTCATTTCTTTTAATTTTTATTTTGGGGCGGGGGGAACTCCTCTGGGACTTTCGTTGCTGCGCAGACTTTTCTTCTAGCTTCGGAATACAGGAGCTACTCTCTAGTTGCGGTGTGCGGGCTTCTCGCTGTTATGGCTTCTCTTACTGCAGAGCATGGGCTCTAGGGCATGCGGGCTTCTGTAGTTGCAGCTCCTGGGCTCTAGAGCACAGGCTCAATAGTTGTGGCGCACGGGCTTAGTTGCTCCATGGCATATTCCCAGATCATAAATTGAACCCGTGTCTCCTGCATTCTCAGGCAGATTCTTTACCACTGAACCACCTGGAAAGCCCCTCACCTCATTTTCCAAATGAGAAAAGGTGGGCCCGGAGAGGCTAATTTGCTCAAGATGGTAACAACTGGGAGGTGGCAGAGCTGAGGCTTAAACTCAGAACATTCCAACTCCAAAGCGAGTTTTCAGGCTGCGTTGCTTACAGAAAAGATCACAAAATTACAGCACAGAAAGCTTCAGCCTACACAGGAGAGGCATAAAAGCACTGCCTCTGAGTCCAGCCTGCAGTAGTTTCTTCCTTCTAGTCCTCTGGAGAGCGCTGGCAACAGCAGCCACATTTCTTTAGGAGCTGCCATCAGTACTCAAGCAAAAACTATATAATGTCCTGCGCAGAACTGACATCAGGATTTCGTGCTTATCAGTCTTTCAGACAACCAGACCTTTAAGTAACAATGGTCTGATCAGCTAGCTCCTCAAAGAGCCCACATTCCAAGAAAATGTCTCAATCTGACACGTTTCCAAGTAGCAGGCACTCTTAATTATTGAGCCAGGAAAAAAAAAAAAAGCTACAAAAATATGGAAGAAATGCATTGCATCACTAACAAGGCTGGAAACAATTTCTTACCTGTTCTATAGTAAAGGAGTTTCAGGAGGAATGGCTACATTATGGCTTAATAATATTATTCTACAGACAACACAATTAAACCCAGGGCCCTTTTTGTCGATGCGGCAACAGGAAACAAAGCCTGTCCAGAGAGCTATAAAAACTTTGCATGCTGCACACATATTTTGCCCCTAAGGAACATGGCTTTCACCTTTTGCTATGAATCTGGGGACTTTTAAATTTTTTTCTACCAATGTAAATGCATGCTCTAAATTCCCTGGTCTTTTAATTATAGAAGTAGAAGAGCATATTCATTTTAAGTGACTCTAAAAACCCCAAATAATTTTTTCCCCAGACATCAATAAGGGAAGCAACAAAAGATGCTGTTCCAGGGAAGTAATATCTGTAAACTAAAAACCTAGACTCAGATTTTATAGAAAGAGGATGAATGGATGGATTCAAATTTTAACTCAACATTTCAGAAATCATTGCTTTAAAAGTTTATAACTGGGGAGAAACAAAGCAAGAGTGCATACATGTTTAAATTCCACTGTTTCCCAGTGGTATGCTAGTCATTTCTTCTGAAAAGAAAGATGAGAACTGGAAAGCCACTATCTACAGAAGGAAATTGCAAGCAATAAATGTTGCAGGCACTGTTTGAGGATACCAGGTAGTCAGCCACCTATACAGTCAAAGCTATGGTTTTTCCAGGTGTCATACACGGATGTGAGAGTTGGATCATAAAGCAGGCTGAACACAGAAAAATTGATACTTTCAGATTGCAGTGCTGTAGAAGACTCTTGAGAGGCTCTTGGACAGCAAGGAGATCAAACTAGTCAATCCTAAAAGAAATCAACCCTGAATAATCATTGGAAGAACTGATGCTAAAGCTGAAGCTCCAATACTTTGGCCACCTAAGGAGAAGCGCCAACTCACTGGAAAAGACCCTGATGCTGGGAAAGATTGAGGGCAGGAGGAGAAAGGGGAGACAGAGGATGAGATGGTTGGGTGGCATCACCGACTCAATGGACACGAATTTGAGCAAACTCCAGGACATAGTGAAGGACAGGGAAGCCTGGCGTGCTGTAGTCCATGGGGTCGCAAAGAGTCAGACATGACTTAGCAACTGAACAACAACAGCCACCTAAGAAGGGAGGAGTAACCTCAAGCTCGGTGAGTCCAAAGAGCAGAGATGCAAGTACCTCCAGTGATCGACTCAGCCCCACAGAGGCAGCAACAGGAACCACCGCCAGGACTATGCAGACTGGTCCAGAGACAGCAGGCCAAGTGAGCTGGGCACCTCACCAGGCACCTGCTCTTGCTGACCAGTATTCCAGTGCCTCAGATTCCTGCAGTCCCTCTCTGCTGGCCCTTTGTCAGTTTGGGAATCCCCACAGCAGTAGAACATACCTTCTCTAAAAAATAACCAGACCCCAGCAACTGGCTCTAGCAGCCTTCTGGTCTAACTTTGGCCCACACTGCAAACCTTTATCACAAACCATTGCCAGTGTAATCCCAGTTGGGTGTATAGGTTGCTGCCATTGACCCCTTGGATGGCCCAACCATGGGATTTCCTCTTGTCCTGTCTTGAGAATCGTGACCTGGCCAAAAACTGAAGACCTTACCACAAAGGGCAGCGAGGAAGTTCAGAAGGTGGGGCTGACTCTCTAGACTTCAGTGCTTACAGTATCTGAAATCACAGGATGCACTGTAGAGCACTGTACACTGAAACTGCCTATTGATTTGTGAGGAAACATAAGAAAACTACATAATTTTGTGGTGGTAATTCATACAGTGTACACAATTCCATTTGCATTGTTGTATAGTATTTCATCATATAAATAGCACTCCCTCAATACTAAGCATTCTACTATTAATTTTAAAAGTTTTAAGGCAGTAATGAGCACACATGACTGTGTGTACACAGTGTGCAAATGTGATGAACACGTGCACAAATACATGTGCTTATCATTGATTAAATGCAAGTGAATTTCAAATGCTGCAGGGTAATAAAGATCATAAATTTTTTGATCATGAACCTTCCTAGCCTGTGTTGCTCCTTGATAATATATTTTAGAGCACTGCACTTTTCCTTCTTTTGTATAATGATTGGATGGTCTAGTGTGTGTTCTGTCTTTCTTACATTCAGAGTGCCCCAAGCTAGAACACGGTAGGCTCACAACAATGATGTGTTTGATAGAAGGAAGGAAGGGAAAAGGGAGCAAGTGAAACACTAATCAATATAAACTAGAGTCTTCCAAAATATCTCATAAAATAGAAAGGCCTTACACAGGACCTTGCAGAGAAAAAAAAAAAAAGCATGAGAGAGGTGAAAAGACAGTTGTTAAAACAGCATTTTAAAGCAATGGAAGCTGTTCTAGATATGCTTGGGAGGGAAAGGGCTTGGTTAGGGAGGAAGCTAGGAGACCAGGAAGCCAGAAACAGTTTCTGGGGTCCTCATGCCACATCCCAGCTGTTCATATTGATACAGCAACCTTTTCCCGAGAGCCTGGCATCTCTATCTGCTACTTCCTTGGGGTAGAATGTCTGGGTTTGAATCCCTGCCGCTTAGCTGTGTGGGCTTAAGGAAACAACACCCTCTCAGTTCCTTGGTTTCCTTTACTTAAAGTGAGGATAATATAATACTCACTTCACTGAGTCACCATCAGCATTAAATGAGTCAACATACATAAAATTCTTAGAACAGGGTTGGCACATAATGCTCAATAAATGTTGTATAGTACTTCTATTTTTTTTTACTATTAGTATTATAATTATCTTTGAAAACTGGCTAAAAGTTTCACTTCTCTCTGAAACTTTTCCTAACTCCTTCTGCCTAGCAACACTGCCCCCATCCCATGCAGCCCACTTCACTGATTACAGCATGTACATACCACTTTAATGCACTTTATTTCATACTTGACTTCAGCTGTTTAAGGGCAAGGGCTATACTTTACCTGTATTTGAATACCCAGTGCTATAATTTAAGGAATCAGCTGTAACACCAAGGCCACTCATTCGACGTTTATGTGTCATCTGAGAGAGGGGGAAGAGGATGGTTGAACTGGAGGGAAAGAAAGTTCCTAGAGAAAAGTATACTTATTTGGTCCGACATTGCTTTGGTCAATGGGATACATCAGAAGTGATGCTGTACCAGCTTCTGGCCCCAAGACCTAACCAACTGTCTATTAAGTACCCTGGAGGAAGCCAACTACCAGCTGAGAAACCTAGCTATCATGAGACTCCCATGCTGTGAGGATGCCCTGGCTAGCCCCTTGAAGGCCCCTTGGAGAGTTGCCCCAGCTTGCTCAGCCCAGGAATCAGATGTGTAACATGAAGGAGCCTTGCGGCTTCTCCACTTTTGGCCTCTTACTGACTCCAACTACTGCAGACCCCCAACCAAGCACCACCCAGCTGAGCCCATCATGCTCAGGACCATGAGAAATAATGATAAACTGTTGTTTTAAACCACTAGGTTTCGAAGTGATTCATTATACAGCAATAGATAACCAGAACACTCATTACAGAAGTGTTCAACAAAAATTTATCTGGTCACAGGCATTACGGTGAGATTTAAACACAAAACTAAGGCAGGGATTACACCACCTGTGAGTTCCAATACAGAGGTGTCTCCACAGTCCTCAGTTGTATGTATTAGTGCCTAGCAATAAATGGCAGATCTGGAACTAGAATTCAGATTCCCTGACTCCCGTGGAGGCTGTAAATAGGGTGTTCCACCTGTAGCTTAATTTAGCTACTGAGCCCTACCTTTCACAAATGAGAACACCCTGAAGCATAATACAATGACGGAGTACCACTATGTACATGTCCTTGTATACCCCACGCACCATAAATAAAATATATTCTTTTAAAAGTTGAAATTTTAGAAATTTTAATTGGAATTTTAAAAATATGGTTCCTCTCCAATGTTATAAAACTCATTTAAAGAATGCCCAACCAAAGCTTATGTTCAGAATCAGTGAGTCACAAACCAAGAGCAATAATTTTTTATTTACATAAAAGAACATCTGAAAGAGAAAATTCAGGAATGTAAACATATGTATGTTATATGTTACTTATGGGAAGCATGTGGCTCAAATAAAAATTTTTCTGACTTAAAAATAATCGTGCATTGTGGTAATCCTAGATTGGAGCTTGGGTTAGACAAAGAACATAGGTAGAAACAATGGTCAATTTCAAATATAGTCAGTAATTTAATTAATAATACTACTGCAATGTTAATTTCTTAGTTTTGACAAATGCACTAGGAATATGTAAAATGTTAACACAGGAGAAGGTATATGAAGGGCATGCTATTACTGAACACTTTCAGCATATCTAAAACTATCCAAAATAGTTTTTAAAAATACAAAAGATCTTACTCTGTATGGGTTAGTTCAGTTCAGTTCAGTCACTCAGTCGTGTCTGACTCTTTGTGACCCCACGAACCACAGCACGCCAGCCCTCCCTGTCCATCACCAACTCCTGGAGTTTACCCAAACTCATGCCCACTGAGTCAGTGATGCCATCCAACCATCTCATCCTCTGTCGTCCCCTTCTCCTTCCACCCTCAATCTTTCCCAGCATCAGGGTCTTTTCAATTGAGTCAGCTCTTCGCATCAGGTGGCCAAAGTATTGGAGTTTCAGCTTCAACATCAGTCCCTCCGATGAATATTCAGGACTGATTTTCTTTAGGATGGACTGGTTGCAGTCCAGGGGACTCTCAAAAGTCTTCTCCAACACCACAGTTCAAAAGCATCAATTCTTCCGTGCTCAGCTTTCTTTATAGTCCAACTCTCACATCCATACATGACTACTGGAAAAACCATAGCCTTGACTAGGTGGACCTTTGTTAACAAAATAATGTCTCTGCTTTTTAATATGCTGTCTAGGTTGGTCATAACTTTCCTTCCAAGGAGTAAGAGTCTTTTAATTTCATGGCTGCAATCTGCAGTGATTTTGGAGCCCTAAAAAATAAAGTCTGACACTGTTTCTACTGTTTCCCATCTATTTGCCATGAAGTGATGGGACTGGATGCCATGATCTTCATTTTCTGAATGTTGAGCTTTAAGCCAACTTTTTCACTCTCCTCTTTCACTTTCATTAAAAGGCTCTTTAGTTCTTCACTTTCTGCCATAAGGGTGGTGTCATCTACATATCTGAGGTTATTATATAAGACTAAACAGTAGGTATTTTCATATCCCACCAGTAATCATTTAACTTTATTCTTCTCTTTTTCCTTTCCTGTAATCTATGTTAGTCAAGACTTAGAAAGCCCTCCCCAATGCAATTGTTTCATTCAGCTTTATTTGTCACCTTCTGAAACTCTCCAAAATTCTCTTTTTCCTGACAACATACAACCTATTACACAATTTAGAATGCACAACATAGACCAGACTAGTTCCAATTTCCATTAAACTTTCTACCTCCTTTCCTCCTGTTTCAATCTAGAAGATCAGGATGATATTTTTATACCACTGGCAGGAAGTCATTATAATGTTATATTTTCTTATTTTATTATCCCTAGAACAAATTACAAATATTAAACAAAGAATGGTAGTAATTATACCACCCCATGTTTTAAAATCACAACTTTAAAAAAAGACTTTCTATTCCAAATGGTGGATTAACCTCTTACTTTCATGTCTTCTTATATCCATAATTAAAATGATAGGAAAGGGACTTTCCTGATGGTCCAGTGGTTAAGACTCCACGCTTTTACTGTAGGCAATGTGCGATTAATACCTGGTCAGGGAACTAAGATCTCACATGCCATGTGGCATGGCCCAAAAAAATAATAAGAAAGGTACTAATGGAGGAAGGGGAAGTGGAATGAATTAGGAGGTTGGGATTGACATATGGATAACCCCAGTGAGAACCTACTGTATAGCACAGGGAACTCTACTCAGTGCTCTTTGGTGACCTAAATGAGAAGGAAACCCAAAAAAGAGGGACATATGTATACATATAGCTGTACAGCAGGAACTGACAACACTGTAAAGTAACTTTACTCCAATAAAAATTTTAAAAAGTAAAAAAGATAATAGGAAGGGAATGAAAATGGAACACACGGAACCAGCAACAACAAACATCAGATTGGGGAGGAGGATCTATAAATGGAAATTTTCAACAACAAACTTCTAGAACATAGATTTCAAAGAGCTACTCAGAAGCAACAAAGGAAACCACAGCCTGGAGCATCCCCAGGGAGACATCTGTGGGATGGAGGAGCTAGTCAACCTCGCAGATGCTCTTTCTGAGCAGCACAGATGTGGGCAGTACCTGGAGCTCTATATACAGAACAGGAGTTCCTTTCCCATCCAACTGTCTAAGTAGACTGCCCAGAAAATGGCCAAAACTTGCTATCTCCCTCCAGGGGGAAAAAAAAAATTGAAGTACTGTATCCTCCTAGAAGAAGTTGTAGCATTTGGGGAATCAAATATCAGTAGATTCTGCCCTTTCCTTATGGGTGGGCTAAGCTCAGGGATAATCCTAATTGAGGGACATTCTACAAAATACATGACAAGTGCATTACTCATAACTGTCAAGGTCGTCAAAACCAAGAAAAATCTGAGTCTCTTGAACAGCAAGAAGATCAAACCAGTCAAGTCTAAAGGAAATCAACCCTGAATATCCATTGTAAGGACTAATGCTGAAGCTGAAGCTCCAATACTTTGACCACCTGATACAAAGAGCCAACTCATTGGAAAAGACCCTGATGCTGGGAAAGATTGAAGGGAGGAGGAGAACAGGATGACAGAGGACGAGATTGTTGGATAGCATCACCGACTCAATGGACATGAGTATGAGCAAATTCCAGGAGATAGCGGAGGACAGGAAAGCCTGGCATACTGCAGTTCATAGGCTCACAAACAGTCGGACACAATTAACTGAACAACAACAAAGCTTAGTGACTTCTTTCCAGCGTACAGTATGAACAGGGGGACTACCTTCACAGCAGGGATACCTGGCAGACACTATACATCAGCCATGGGATCAAAAAGTGAAAGTGAAAGTCACTCAGTCATTTTCGACTCTTTGCGACCCCATGGACTATACAGTCCATGGAATTCTCCAGGCCAGAATACTGGAGTGGGTAGCCTTTCGCTTCTCCAGGGGATCTTCCCAACCCAGGAATCAAACCAGGGTCTCCTACATTGCGGCGGGTGCTTTACCAACTGAGCTATGAGGGAAGCCCAATGGGATCAAGGTTAACATCAACAGGAGTGACCTCTTGATGTAATAGGCTGAGCATTCACCTTCCCTCTGTGGTCTCCTTCCCCCAAACCCATAACCCTTGTCTAATGATGAGAACATCAGAATCTATTGAGGGACATTCTGCAAAATGCCTGATGAATGCATTACTCATAACTGTCAAGGTCATCAAAACCAAGAAAAATCTGAGAAACTGTGACAGCCAAGAGGAGCCTAAGGAGACATAAAAGCTAAATTCAACATTATATCTTGAATGGGATCCAGGGAAGGAAAAATGACATTAGATAAAAGCTAAGGAGTTCTGACTGGTTCCAAATAGGCAAAGGAGTATGTCAAGGCTGTATATTGTCACCCTGCTTATTTAACTTATATGCAGAGTACATCATGAGAAATGCTGGACTGGAAGAAACACAAGCTGGAATCAAGATTGCCGGGAGAAATATCAATCACCTCAGATATGCAGATGACACCACCCTTATGGCAGAAAGTGAAGAGGAACTAAAAAGCCTCTTGATGAAAGTGAAAGTGGAGAGTGAAAAAGTTGGCTTAAAGCTCAACATTCAGAAAACTAAGATCAAGGCATCTGGTCCCATCACTTCATGGGAAATAGATGGGGAAACAGTGGACACAGTGTCAGACTTTATTTTGGGGGGTTCCAAAATCACTGCAGATGGTGATTGCAGCCATGAAATTAAAAGATGCTTACTCCTTGGAAGGAAAGTTATGACCAACCTAGATAGCATATTCAAAAGCAGAGACATTACTTTGCCAACAAAGGTTCGTCTAGTCAAGGCTATGGTTTTTCCTGTGGTCATGTATGGATGTGAGAGTTGGACTGTGAAGAAGGCTGAGCACCGACGAATTGATGCCTTTGAACTGTGGTGTTGGAGAAGACTCTTGAGAGTCCCTTGGACTGCAGGGAGATCCAACCAGTCCATTCTGAAGGAGATTAGCCCTGGGATTTCTTTGGAGGGAATGATGCTGAAGCTGAAACTCCAGTACTTTGGCCACCTCATGCGAAGAGTTGACTCATTGGAAAAGACTCTGACGCTGGGAAGGATTGGGGGCAGGAGGAGAAGGGGACGACAGAGGAGATGGCTGGATGGCATCACTGACTCGATGGATGTGAGTCTGAGTAAACTCCGGGAGTTGGTGATGTACAGGGAGGCCTGGCGTGCTGCAATTCATGGGGTCGCAAAGAGTCGGACACGACTGAGCGACTGAACTGAACTGAAGGAGTTCTGAAAAAAGTATGGACTTTAATTACTAACAATATATCAATATCAGTTCATTAATTATAACAAATATACCACGGCAACATTAACAGTGGGCTTCCCTGATGGCTAAGTCAGTAAAGAATCTGTCTGCAATGCAGGAGACTGCCTGCAATGTAGGAGACTTGGGTTCGATCCCTGGGTCCGGAAGATCCCCTGGAAGAGGAAATGGCAACCTACTCCAGTATTCTTGCCTGGGAAATCCCATGGACAGAGGAGCCTGGTGGGCTACAGTCCAAAGGGTCACAAAGAGTCGGACATGACTTACTGACTAAACCATCACCACCAAAGTTAACAGTAGGGGACACAGTCAGTGGAATATATGGGAACTCTCTGCACTATCCTTGCAATTTTTCTGTATTCTAAAATAAAGCTTATTTTTGAAAGAGTCAACAGACCTCATTCTTGTACACATAGCTGCCAATTAACTTTTTGTTGTGCCAATCTGAAATATGTGGGACAACTAAAGGGAACTAAACATTTGAGGAAAAACTGCAAAATAAAAGTGAGAGAAAAATACAACCCAAAAATAACAGAATGACCCCCAAGAGCAGCAGAAGAAATTTAAGAGTTAAAAAAAAAATGTAAGTAGTATTTTCACAGAAATTCAAGAATATATTGCCCTCATGATATATAAGCAAAGTTCTTTGAAAAAAGAACAATCAGAAAATGTGAAAATACTTTGAAATTTAAAATATGACTAAAAATGCCAAAATTTTACAAGAAATAATAGGTTAGGAAAAAAGTCTCAGAAATATTCCAGAATGCACACCAAAATGAGGAAGCGATTTCAAAAACATGAAAGAGAAAAAGAATCAGGGTGGCGGGGCAAGAGGGTGGGGGTGATGAGATTGACACTATCCTACACCTTTTTAAAATTTATTTTGGTAAAATAATACATAAATTTTTTTTTACCATTTTAACCATTTTTAAGTATACAGACCTATGGCAATAAGTCTATTCACACTGTTAAGCAACCATCACCACCATCCATCTCCAGAACTCTTCATCTTGCAAAACTGAAACTGTACTTCCTCAACAATAATGCTGCATTTCCCCCTCCTCCCTGGTAACCACCACTCTACTTTCTAGCTCTATGACTGACTACCCCAGGTATCTTATATAATAATCTTATATAAATAGACATACAGCATTTGTCCTTCTGTGACTGGTTATTTCACTTCACAAAGTGTCCTTAAGTTTCATCTATGCCGCAGCATATGTTAGAATTTCCTTCCTTTTCAAGGCTGATTATTCCATTGTTATGATATAGATAGATAGATAGACATGGATAAATATACCATATTAAGTATGTAATGTCATATATAGTACATATCACATACCAAAAAATATATGTTTATTCATCCACTAAGAAACACATGGTACACAGGGGGCTCAAATCAGTTGCTCTGTGACAACCTAGAGGGGTGGGATGGAGTGGGAGGTGGGAGGGAGGTTCAAGAGGGAGGAGACGTATGTATACCTATGGCTGATTCATGTTGATATATGGCAGAAACCAGCACAAGATTGTAATTGCCAATTAAAATAAATTTAAAAAAAAGAAACACATGCGTTGTTTCCACCTTTTGGCTATGGTGGATCCTATATCTTGATTGGGATATTGGTTAACACTACTGATTACATTTGTCAAACCTTATGGAACTATATAGTAGACGGAGTGACTTTTACTGTATGTAACATGTACTCCAATAAAAAAATAATAATAAACTTTAAAGATGAAAGAAAAACTGAGTATTACTTGAAAAGCTCCAACAAACTAAAAAGAGTTTTATTTCCAGAAAAGAGAACGAAGAGCATCAAAGGAAAATACTCTCAAAGAAACAATGGGATAAGTTGCCCAGAGGCAAAGTTTCTAAGCCCTCATATTGACAGGGCCTACGAATGCTCAGGATGGTAGAAAACAAAACTGACTCTTGTCCAACATTATGAGACTTCAGAATAGCAATAAGACGTGCAAAGGAGAGAGAATCAGACTGGCAGGAGATGTCCCGTGAGCCACACTAGCAGCAAAAAGACAACAGAACAATGCCTTCGAAATTTCAAAGAAAAAAAGATTTTCAGCCCAGAGTCTTCTAATTAGCCCAAATATAGGTTTAATAGCAGATGATAGTTACTCAATAGATAAGAGAAGCAAATAAATGGAAGAAATATGAGGATCCAGAGCACTAACTTTTTAAACACCCATTTGTAGGAAGTTACTGATGTGCTCCAGCAAAACGTAGAAGTAAACCAAGAAGGAGGAAGCTATAGATCAAGGAAAGAATGGATCTAACCAGGAGAAAAACGAAGGTTCAACAACGAAGATCTAAAAAACTGTCTAAAGAGTTGTACAGCAGACCTAGAAAATCAATTCGTCTGGATTGAGACAGAAGGATGAAGGGAGGCAGCAAAAATAAAGGAGGTTTGAGAAATTTAGTACTCTGAATCGGTGGAGAAAAAGAACAGCAAAGTGATTAAGAGTATGGCCTGTATATGCCAGCGGCTCACGTTTAAGTCCCAGCTCCTCCACTTTGCATGTGTATGACCTTGAACAATTTACATATCTTACCCCTATTCCTTAGTCTCCTCATCTGTAATAATTCCTATATTATAGGTTGCTGTGAGGATTAAATTAGTCAAAGCATATAAAACACATAGAAATTACTTGCCACTTTAAGTCCTTAATAAAGGCTGGCCAGGGAATTTCCCCCATGGTCCAACAGTTAAAACTTGCGCGCTCACTGCCTAGGGCCTGGGTTCGTTCCTAGCCAGGGAACTTAAGATCCCACAAGTCATGTAATGTAAAAAAAAAAGAAAGAAAGAAAAAAAAACAACAATTGGCCATGCTGATGATAGAAAAAGCACACAATATAGTGCATTTAAAAATCACAAACTATAGGAACAAGGAAAAAAGCTGAACAAGAAAGGAGTGTAATCATAGTTCTTAGTTGTATAGAAAAATACTTACATATTGATTATAACATAAACACAGATTATTGATTTAACAACAAATAAAGATAAAAACCACATAGGTAGGATGGGGGAAAGGAGCATTGAAAAATTATTTTAAAAGATGAATTCTTGGCTATTAGAGTAGAATGTCAAAATATTAGGTAGCAATTGATGATTTAAGAAGTACTTCTATAAGCATATTATTTAGTGATTTGGAGGTCACTGGCAGGAGAAACAGCTAAAATAATTTAAAGTGGTTGCTTCTATAACAACCAAAAGCATTATGGGGACAATTTTGGAAATTTTAATATGGACTGGTAATGAGATGATATTATAGTATTATAATTTTGTGCATGACCTGATATTGTGATTACAGAGAAAAATGTTTTTATTGTTAGGAGATACATGTTAAAGGTTCAGGGGTGAAATACCACAATATCTGCAAGTCATTTTCAAGACAAGGAAAACTTAAAGATTCAAGAAAAACATATACAGCAATATATATGTGCATGCACACATATATTTTATATTATACAAAGAGAGAGAGAGAAAGTGAGAGATAGCAAATGTAACAAAACATTAGATATTAACTGCTGAATATATGTGAAGGGAATAAGTATTTACTATCCTTTCTTTCAATTTTTTTATATGTTTAAAAATCTAACAAAAACTGGAAAATATTGCTTTTTATTATGAGTAAGCTCATCTGTTCTATAATTTTTAGCTACACATGTATTACTTTGGAAAAATAAATAGAATAAAGAAAAAAGATCTTACTCCTAATTCCCCCAAAACTCTCAAGCTAGCTAAGAAACATATTATTCATTTCCATTTTGTACAAATTCACATAATAGTTTATTTTTCAATTTTTGCCTTTTCTTTAGGCTTAGTAATACAACTTTACATAGGCAACTGCCTAAGACTAGATGGTATGACCTCTATATCAGCCCATTTGTTACATATATGTTAAATTTACCTAGTACCTGGTTCCCTGCAGTGCTTAAGGTACAACACCAAGAACATCAAATGGTTATGAATCTGGAAGAACTCTAAGGAAAGAAGAAAAGAAGGAAAAGGGGGAGGAGGAAGAGAAAGAGCTTTCTTAGAGCAGAATGTTGCTTAGTCACTCAGTCGTGTCCGACTCTTGTGACCCCATGGACTGCAGCCCACCAGGCTCCTTTGTCTGTAGGATTCTCCAGGCAAGAATACTATAGTGGGTTGCCATGGCCTCCTCCAGGGGATCTTCCAAAGCCAGGGATCAAACCCAGGTCTTCTGCATTGCAGGCAGATTCTTTACCATCTGAGCTATCAGGGAAGCCCTAGAGCAGAATGCCAGCTAATAAATGTAGACAGAAGATGGAAATAGGAAGCACCACCATGTGGCCAAAGTCAGAGGTGGTTGATTCAGGTGGGAATTGCCAGTGGATGTCAGTGGGCAGAGATTTATTGAGGAACAAGATGCTAGCAAAATTTGAAGGAAACTGTCCCACAGAATACTAACCAATCACAATGAGAAAACAGTAAATTTAATATGAATAAACCCACCAACACGACCAGGTGGTTAAAGTTAACATCAGGGCAGAATCATGTGACTCCAATATGGTGTCCTGGGAGGAACACAACATCATTTTTGTGGCATACCACCCAGAATGTAGTAACTGAACCTCGTCAGGAGGATATAGCAAAAAGATCCTACCTCCTAGATGATTAAAGCGTATACTCTTAAATACTATCAAGAATACAAAAGATAGGGAAAGACTGAGAAAAAGTTCCAGATTGAAGCAATCTAAAGAGACATGAGAATTAAATGCAATGCGTATTCCTGGATGAGATCTTGAACCAGACAGGAAAAAGAGCCACTGTTGAGTTTATTCTGCTGACACTGTGAACTGAATGGTGGTCTGTACCAAAGCTTGCTTTCCCATTTGGAGGGTTGTATAATGATTATGCAGAAGAACACCCCTGTTTGAAGGAAGTACACACTGAAGTGTATAGAAAGAATGGAACATCATGTCAGCAGCTTGCTCTCCTAAGGTTAAGAAAAAGACTAATGATCACACACACACAGTACACACACAACGGAGCAAGCATAGTAAAACATTCAGTTCAGTTCAGTTCCATTAACAGATGAGAAATATGGGCTTAGAGATCTTTGTTCCAATTAGCAACTTTTCTATAAATTTGAAATCATTTCAAAAGAAATTATTTAAAAATTAAGCCATTGTGGAAAATACATATTATTATAATCTAGGTCATTTATTTAACAAAAGAAAAGGATGTCAATAATGAAAGTCAGCCTAATTTTTCAGCCACTAACACTTTCCACTAGGGAACATTAGCACGCCAATTGGCTCAACTCAGCTTTAAATGGAACAATGCTTTATTCCTTATGAATGTTATTATCTTTTCAACCTACCAATCAGATCTCTTTTGAAGAGTCTGAACTAAGACAAAGAGAGTCAGTTGGTTAATAGCATCAGAAGCAGCAAACATGGGAGCAAATGACCCTTGCTGTTGCTGAGAAAGTCACTCAGTCGTGTCCTACTCTTAGCGATTCCATGAACTGTAGCCCTCCAGGCTCCTCTTTGCAAAGGATTCTCCAGTCAAGAATACTGGAGTGAGTTGCCATTCCCTTTTCCAGGAGATCTTCCTGACCCAGGGATCAAACCCAGGTCTCCTGCATTGCAGACAGATTCTTTACCATCTGAGCCACCAGAAAGCCCCACAAATGACCCTGGAGTCCCTATAAAGTCTATCCCATGGATCCAGCAAGTCTGACTTATTGATTAAATTCAGACCTTTTCAAGGGCGGCCACTGGACCTTGCGCTCCTGCTGCATCCCTCTGTGCCTGGGAGAGCAGCTCCCTGCCTCTTACACCCTGATGTGCACCACTCAGTCATCAAGTACTCTGTAAATAGTGTGAGGTACTCCATAAATAACATCAAATCACCAAAAGGAGTTATTCCTCATAGAGAAGCCTTACTACACAAAGAGATATACAAAAACATTTGTTTATCAGCATGTAAATAAACAAGACACTATATTCAGAGAACAGAATGACTTTACAGCAGTTAAATAACTTAGATCCATGTCAAAGGATTGGAGAAGGAAATGGCAAACCACTTCAGCATTCTTGCCTGGAAAATTCCATGGCCAGTGGAGCCTGGTAGGCTATAGTCCATGCGGTCACAAAGAGTTGGATACAACTCAGTGACTGAACACACACACACACACACACACACACACATCAAAGGATGCCTCAGAAAAGCAGGTTATACAATGATGACTATATCACTTATATAAATTTTCTTTGGACTCAAACTCAAGACTGGCATTTACAGAACCACCTCTCCCAATCTCCAGCTTGCCAACTGCAGATCATGGGACTTTGCAGCCTCCACAATCACATTAGCTAATTCCTTATAGTAAATATAAATATAAATAAATAAATAAATAAATATATATATATATATATATAAAGAGGTTGAAACAGAATCTATTCTGTTTCGTTAGATAACTATAATAACACTTAGGTCAATTTTTAAATACTAATAAAACACTGTTCTTAGTTCATGAATACATACCTAAATATGAAAAACTATAAGACATAGACTAAAAAAAAAAAAAGACATAGACTAGGAGAGGCACTTAAATACATGATGCTGGATGATGGGAGGATGAGAGACAGGAATGAGATAAAGGACCAAGTGAATTTTATCCAGATGTTGTATTTCCTTTATGAAAAAAGATCACTATCCTAAAGTGGCAAAATGTTAATTTTTTATTCTTGGTGGTGGCTGTAAGATGCTTGTTATATAATTACATTAATGCAGAATGTTCATACAGGGTTGCTCATAATAACAACCTACTGAATCATTTCCAGGCCATAAAACATAACACAAAATACCAGCTTATA
>NW_011495014.1:511937-516231 GCF_000754665.1 Bison bison bison
GTGAGACTTTTAAATGAATGTACTTGTCTTAAATGCTTTAAAACTTTGCAAATTGTTGTTAATTTCTTTAAGTAACTCATAAAATTAAAATGAATTCTTAATCCATGGCTTTTCTCTGAAGCTCTAATAATTGGATAAGTGCTTAATTAGCATGCTTCAGTTTCCACAATAATCTAATTTTTAAAAAAAGGTACAGTGAATATAAAGATAGTCCTTTAGATTTCAGCTTTAAAAATGCTAATTTAGACACTCTAGTGAATCAGACATATTGGCATCTACTTAATTTCATCACCTATATAAACTACCATAACATACTCACCAAAAAGCATAGAATCAACCTATCCACAAGCATTTACTGCATAAGTGCTATGTGGTCACCCAGCTTACCCTTTTTTGTGGGAGGAGGGTTGACCTATGAAAATAATAATTACCCACCACTGTCCTATTACTACAGGAGACCTAAAGCACTATAACAAATGATCCTTGACCTAGTCTCCTTATACCTAATTGGAGAGATGAAAACATAAACCAAAAATAATTTTGTGCTAAATGACACACGATGACAAGGGCAACCAGTAAGCCAGCGCAAAACAGCTCAGAGTGGACACACAGATGAGGTGGAGCCAGAAGAGAAGAGAGTGAAGGATTTCCACACAGAAGGAAGCACATGAGCTGCACACAAGCAGAAAGAAGTGGAACTGGCAGGACACAGGTGTTAAGTCCAACTGTGCAAGTTTATGGGGTGCTCGGAGACAGATAGTTGGACAGGTGGAATTACGGAAATTGGGACTGAATGCTAGGCATTTGGGAACTCTTACTGATTTTTTAACCTGATGACAGTATGATTTAAGAAAGATTACTGATCTGATCTGATCTGAATCTTCTGAAGGCTCTTCATATCACAGAAAGTAAAATCAAAGTCTTACAGTGGCCTACAAGGCCCTATATGATTTGGACAGCTGTTTGCTCTCTGAACTCATTCTCTATTTCTTCCATCTTCCCTCACTTTCCGTTACAGTAGCCTTCTTACCAAGCCTAACACATGGCAGCCAGACACCCCCTTCAGGGCGCCTGTATGTGGTCTTACCTCAACCCAAGAGGTTCTCCCCAAGACTCCTCCTGGCTCACTCCCTCACCTCCTTGATCTTTCTTCAGTTTACCATCTTGGGAAAGTAAAATGGTGCAAAGCCATCATGGAAGATAATATGGCAGTTCCTCAAAAAGCTAAAAATGAAATTACCATATGATCCAGCAATCCTACACCTAGGCACACTCTCCAAAGAACTGAAAACAAGGTCCAGAACAGATATTTGAATACACATGTTCAGAGCAGCATCAATCACAGGAGCCAAAAGGTGGAAACAAGCCAAATATCCATCAACACATAAACGAAAAAACAAAATGTCATACACACAAAATGGAGTATTAGGTAGCCATAAAAAATGAAATTCTGGCACACATTATAACATTAATGAACCCTGAAAACATGCTAAGTGAAATACACTAGATGCCAAAGAACAAATATTGTTTGATTCCACTTCTATGAGATTCCTAAAACAGGCAATGCTATATAGATAAGAGCAGAATGTTGGGTTCCAGGGGGAGGAGAAGAGAGTTTTCATTTAATGGTAGTTTTAGCTTGAAATGGAGGAAAAGTGCTGAAGACAGTGGTGATTGTTGTACGACAATGTGAATATATGGAACTCCATGGAATTATATGCACAAAAAATGGTTAAAAGGGTTAACTTTTATGCTAAACATACTTTACATCAATAAAATAAGTTGACTGAGTTTTATGTTGCATTTTGTCTAGTTATAGTAGAAGTCATTAACTTGGATTGAGTATTACCAAATACTGACCTTTTATATGCCCTAAGTTGCCCAAGGCAACTGCCTTGCCCTAAGGCAGTTCAACATGAACAGGTGAAACCTCAGGAACTGATAAATACCATAAAAATAAATAAGGAACTAATGAAAGAAAGAACAAAGGAAAGAAGGAAAGAAAGAACACATGTTCATCTGATTAGCACACTGCACATGTTACTCTACACTTGGACATCATCAGATGATCAATACCAAAATCAAATTGAGTATATCCTTTGCAGATGAAGATGGAAAAGCTCTATACAGTCAGCAAACACAAGACCGGGAGCTGATTGTGGCTGAGATCATGAACTCCTTACTGCAAAATTCAGACTTAAAATGAAGAAAATAGGGGAAATGACTAGGCCATGCAGGTATGACCTAAAATAAATCCCTTATGATTATACAGTGCAAGTGACAAATAAGATTCAAGGGATTAGATCTTATAGACAGAGTGCCTGAAGAAATATGGATGGAGGTTCGTAACATTGTACAGGTGGTGGTGATCAAAACCATCCTCAACAGAAGAAATGCAAAAAGGCAAAATGGTTGTCTGAGGATGCCTAACAAATAGCTGAGAAGAGAAGAGAATCAAAAGGCAAAGGAGAAAAGGAAAGATGTACTCATCTGAATGCAGAGTTCCAAAGAATAGCAAGGACAGATAACAAAGCCTTCCTCAGTGAACAATGCAAAAAAATGGAGGAAAACAATCGAATACGAAAGACTAGCGATCTCTTTAAAAAAAATCAGAAATACCAAGGGAACATTTCATGCAAAGATAGGCACAATAAAGGACAGAAATGGTACGGACCTAACAGAAGAAGAAGATATTAAGAAGAGGTAGCAAGAATACATAGAAGAACGATACAAAAAAGATCTTAATGAACTGGATAACCACAATGGTGTGATCATTCACCTAGAGCCAGACATCCTGGAGTGCAAAGTCAAGCGGTCCTTAGGAAACATCACTACGAACAAAGCTAGTAGAGGTGATGGAATTCTAGCTGAGCTATTTCAAATCCTAAAAGATGATGCTGTGAAAGTGCTGCACTCAATATGCCAGCAAATTTGGAAAACTCAGCAGTGGCCACAGGACAGGAAAAGATCAGTTTTCCTTCCAATCCCAAAGAAGGGCAATGCCAAAGAATGTTCAAGCTACTGCACAACTGCACTCATTTCACATGCTAGCAAAGTAATGCTCAAAATCCTTCAAGCTAGGCTTCAACAGTATGTGAACCAAGAACTTCCAGATGTTCAAGCTGGGTTTAGACAAGGCAGAGGTACTAGAGATCAAATTGCCAACATCTGTTCAATCACAAATAAGCAGGATACTTCCAGAAAAACATCTACTTCTTCATTGACTACGCTAAAGCCTTTGACTAGGCAAAAGCCTCTATATAGTCAGCAAAAACAAGACCAGGAGCTGACTGTGGCTCAGATCATGAACTCCTTATTGCCAAATTCAGACTGAAATTGAAGAAAGTGAAGAAAACCACTAGACCATTCAGGTATGACCTAGATCAAATCCCTTTTGACTATACAGTGGAAGTGAGAAATAGATTTAAGGGCCTAGATCTGATAGACAGACTGCCTGATGACCTATGGACAGAGGTTCATGACATTGTACAGGAGACAGGAATCAAGACCATCCCCAAGAAAAAAGAAATGCAAAAAAGCAAAATGCCTGTCTGGCGAGGCCTTACAAATAGCTATGAAAAGAAGGGAAGTGAAAAGCAAATAAGAAAAGGAAAGATATACCCATTTGAATGCAGAGTTCCAAAGAATAGCAAGAAGAGATAAGAAAGCCTTCTTCAGCAATCAACGCAAAGATAGAGGAAAACAATAGAACTGGAAAGACTAGAGATCTCTTCAAGAAAATTAGAGTTACCAAGGGAATATTTCATGCAAAGATGGGCTCAATAAAGGACAGAAATGGTACGGACCTAACAGAAGCAGGAGATATTAAGAAGAGGTGGCAAGAATACACAGAAGAACTGTACAAAAAAGATCTTCACGACCAAGATAATCACAATGCTGTGATCACTCACCTAGAGCCAGACATCCTGGAATGTGAAGTCAAGTGGGCCTTAGAAAGCATCACTACAAACAAAGCTAGTGGAGGTGATGGAATTCCAGTTGAGCTATTTCAAATCCTGCAAGATGATGCTGTGAAAGTGTTGCACTCAATATGCTAGCAAATTTGGAAAACTCAACAGTGGCCACAGGACTGGAAAAGGTCAGTTTTAATTCCAATCTCAAAGAAAGGCAATGCCAAGAATGCTCAAACTACCGCACAATTGCACTCATCTCACACGCTAGTTAAGTAATGCTTAAAATTCTCCAAGCCAGGCTTCAGCAATATGTGAACCGAGAACTTCCAGATGTTCAAGCTGGTTTTAGAAAAGACAGAGGAACCAGAGATCAAATTGCC
>NW_011495014.1:516765-524422 GCF_000754665.1 Bison bison bison
GTTGGACTGTGAAGAAAGCTGAGCACTGAAGAATTGATGCTTTTGAACTGTGGTGTCAGAGAAGACTCTTGAGAGTCCCTTGGATTGCAAGGAGATCCAACCAGTTCATCCTAAAGGAAATCAGTCCTGGGTGTTCATTGGAAGGACTGATGTTGAAGCTGAAACTCCAAAAATTTGGCCACCTGATGTGAAGAGCTGACTCATTTGAAAAGACCCTGATGCTAGGAAAGATTGAGAGCAGGAGGAGAAGGGGACGACAGAGGATGAGATGGTTGGATGGCATCACTGACTCAATGGACATGGGATTGGGTGGACTTTGGGATTGGTGATGGACAGGGAGGGCTGGCGTGCTGCGATTCATGGGGTCGCAAAGAGTAGGACATGACTGAGCGACTGAACTGAACTAAAAGCCTTTGACTGTGTGGATCACAACAAACTGTGCGTAATTCTTCAAGAGATGGGAATACCAGACCACCTGACCTGCCTCCTGAGAAATCTGTATGTAGGTCAAGAAGCAACAGTTCGAATTGGACATGGAACAACAGACTGGTTCAAAATATTTTCACCTTGCTTATTAACTTATATGCAGAGTACATCATGTGAAATGCCAAACTGGATGAAGCACAAGCTGGAATCAAGACTGCCGGGAGAAATATCAATAACCTCAGATATGCAGATGACACCACTCTTATGGCAGAATGTGAAGAGGAACTAAAGAGCCTCTTGATGAAGGTGAAAGAGGAGAGTGAAAAACCTGGCTCAACCTTCACAAAATGAAGATCATGGCATCCAGTCCCATCACTTCATGGCTTATAAATGGGCAAACAATGGAGAGAGTGACAGAGTTTATCTTCTTGGGCTTCAAAATCACTGCAGATGGTGACTGCAGCCATGAAATTAAAAGATCCTTGCTCCTTGGAAGTAGAGCTATGACTAACCTAGACAGCATATTTAAAAGCAGAGACATTACTTTGCCTACAAAGGTCCATCTAGTCAAAGCTATGGTTTTTCCAGTAGTCATGTATGGATGTGAGAGTCGGACCATGAAGAAAGCCGGGCATCGAAGAATTGATGCTTTTGAACTGTGGTGTCAGAGAAGACTCTTGAGAATTCCTTGGACTGCAAGGAGATCAAACCAGTCAATTCTAAAGAAAATCAATTCTGAATATTTATTGGAGGGACCAATGCTGAGGCTGAAGCTCCAATACTTTGGCCACCTGATGCAAACAGCCAACTCATTGGAAAAGACCCTGATACTGGGAAAGATTGAAGACAGGAGGAGAAGGGGATGATAGGGGATGAGATGGTTGGTTGGCATCACCGACTCAATGGACATGAGTTTGGGTAGGCTCCAGGAGATGGTGGAGAACAGGGAAGCCTGGCGTGCATAGTCCATGGGGTCACAAAGAGCTGGACACGACAGTGACTAAACAACAACAACGTTACTAGCATTAACACTGCCCATGTTATTAGCCTCCCTAGCTGATTTTCCCCACTTACCCAAGCACCCTTATATTCTGATTATTTCTGGATTTCACATGTCAACTCAAATGGCCCACTTGTTGAATAGAGTGTAATTAGCATGTGTAATTAACATGCTAATCCCACATGCTAATTTGGGCAACGTGTTCACTCACCCCAACCATTTTCATGGATCAAGTCATTCAGGTACTGCCTGGGGTCGTTGTACTTGATTTTGGATCCCCTCAGCCTTCAGGTCTGCTCAAAGGTCACATTATTAGAGAGTTCTTCCCTGACCACTTACATAAAAGCTCACCCATGGTACCTCCAATTCATCTGCTCTATGAACCCTTCCTGACCACCTATTCCAAACTGTAAACCTCCTCCCCACCTGGCACTCTTGCTTCCACCATCTCCCCTGACTTTTTCTCTCCTCTCAGCATCGAGACCACAAAACATATATATTTCTCTACCACTCTGGTTCACAGTCTGCTACTCACTCTAGAATGTAAGCTCCTGTGGGCAGGACTACTGATTATATACCTGGTGCCTATGACAGTGGCTGGCATTCAATAAGCAGTCAGTAAATATTTGTTGAATAAATTATCACTGTTATACCAAAAAGACTAGAGCAGAGGGAGACTGGAAGCAAAATTAGCCACATAGGCTGTGGCTGGACTCCAAGATGAAGACAGTAAGGCTGGGGTTGTTGGGTATCTATTTTGAGAGAAGAAAGATGCTCTCAAAAAGGGGTCTACAAGATTTGAAAACAGTTTGAAGAAGAAAAGAAGAAGAAAAATGTGCCAGGATGGGCTCTATTTTGAGCCGAGAAGAATGGAAGCATTAACAAAGAGAGCTGGGGACGGGGAGGTGAGTTTAATAAAATATAAAGCAACACAGAGTGGACCTGTCAGTGATGGAGGTGGGGAGCTGTGACCCCTGCCCAAGAATGGATTAAACTAAAGATGTAGTGAATGCACCAAGAGAACACTTATGAAAAGGAGAGGAAAGGCCAGAGGAGGTGGCTTTGGTGGACACACAAAAGAAAAAAAGGAAGGAAGATGGCATCGGATGACATAAAAAGCTCCAGAATAATGGAAGCCAGGGGAGTTCTGACAAGGCATTGGAAAGGGAAGAAGGCCAGTCCATTTGACAAGTGGCTTCCCAATAGATCAGTGGGTAAAGAAGCCAGCTGCAATGCAGGAGACACAGGAGACTTGGGTTCAATCCCTGGGTCAGGAAGATCCCCTGGGGGAGGAAATGGCAAACCACTCCAGTATTCTTGCCTGGAGAATTGCATGGACAGAGGAGCCTGGTGGGCTAGAATCCATAGGGTCACAATGAGTTGGATATGACTGAACACACAAGCGTTCAACAAGTAGGTTACTGGCAACCTTAGAAAAGGGTTTCAAACACTGGCAAACGTGTTAGCAATATGATTATTTTCAGAATTGTGATACTTATAAATCTGAACTCTGTAAAATTTAAATGTTTTGATTTTGAGGTATCCTCCACCAGAGAAGGAATGGGGATGTGGAGATTCCACTAGAAGAATAGCCCACTGGGAAGTGCTCAGGTGTAGCCTGGGACGGGAAGCAGGCCAGGGGCAAAGGCGAGGTCCCAGGAGACTTCCATTAAGATCAGATGCAGTTTCCATCTGTATTTTTCAGGGCCTCCCTAACTGATCTTCCCCACTTACCCAAGCACACTTAAGTTCTGATTATTTCTGGATTTCACATGACCTCCCAACTGCTTTCCCCACATCTAAGCTCCATTTCAGCAACCAGCCTGTGAGCTCACATCACTCCACTGCTCAACACCAAGTAAAGATCCATGTCATTCAGAGCCAGAACCAATCACCTCCCAAGGATCCCCAAATGGTCAGTCCAAACACACCTCCTGCTTGCCTGGTGGTTCACCCACCCCCTCTCTTTTCATGGATCAGGTCATTTGGGTACTGCCTGGGGTCATTGTACTTGATTTTGCCTCCCCTCAGCCTTCAGGTCTCTGCTCAAAGGTCACTATGTTAGACAGTTCTTCCCTGACCGCTTACATAAAAGCTCACCTGCGGTACCCCCAATCCCTTGTATGTATGCATTTATGTCTTTTTCTTTCTTGTGTTCTTTTTTTCCATTATTCTTTCTTTCACTACTTCCTTCTTTATTTATTTTTATGGTACTTATCAGTTCCTGAGGTTTTACCTGTTCATGGTGAACTGCCTTAAGGCACATAAAAGGTCAATATTTGTTAATTGCTCAATCCAAGTTAATGACTTCTACTATGACTAGACAAAATTTAACATACAATTCAATCACCATCTTCATACTTAGAATATCCTATCTACCATCAGTTCAGTTCAGTCGCTCAGTTGTGTTTAACTCTTTGCGACCCCATGACTGCAGCACATCAGGCTTCCCTGTCCATCACCAACTCCCAGAGTTTACTCAAACTCATGTCCACCAAGTCAGTGATGTCATTCAAGCATCTCATCCTCTGTATCCCCTTCTCCTGCCTTCAATCTTTCCCAGCATCAGGGTCTTTTCTAATGAGTTAGTTCTCCACATCAGGTGGCCAAGTGATTGGAGCTTTAGCCTCAGCATCAGTCCCTCCAATAAATATTCAGAATCGATTTTCTTTAGGATTGACTGGTTTGATCTTCTTGTTGTCCAGGGGACTCTCAAGAGTCTTCTCTGACACCACAGTTCAAAAGCATCAATTCTTCGATGCTCAGCTTTCTTTATGGTCCAACTCTCACATCCATACATGACTACTGGAAAAACTATAGCTTTGACTAGCTGGACCTTTGTTGGCAAAGTAATATCTCTGCTTTTTAATATGCTGTCTAGGTTGGTCATAGCTTTTCTTCCAAGGAGCAAGCATCTTTTAATTTCATGACTGCAGTCACCATGTGCAGTGATTTTGGAGCCCAAGAAAATAAAGTCTATCACTGTCTCCACTGTTTCCCCATCTATTTGCTATGAAGTGATGGGACCAGATGCCATGATCTTCATTTTTTGTATGTTGAGTCTTAAGCCAGCCTTTTCACTCTCCTCTTTCACCTTCATCAAAAGGTTCTTTAGTTCCTCTTCACTTTCTGCCATAAGGGTGATGTCATCTGCATATCTGAGGTTATTGATATTTCTCCCAGCAATCCTGATTCTAGCTTGTGCTTTATCCAGCCCAGCATTTTGCATGATGTACTCTGCATATAAGTTAAATGAGCAAGGTGACAATATACAATATACAGCCTTGACATACACTCCTTCCCTAATTTTGAACCAGTCATTGTTCCATGTCTGATTCCAACTGTCGCTTCTTGACCTGCATACAGATTTCTCAGGAGGCAGGTCAGGTAGTCTGGTATTCCCATCTCCTGAAGAATTTTCCACAGTTTGTTGTGATCCACACAGCCAAAGGCTTTAGCATAGTCAATGAAGCAGAAGTAGATGTTTTTCTGGAAGTCTCTTGCTTATTCTGTGATCCAACGGATGCTGGCAATTTGATCTCTGGTACCTCTGCCTTTTCTAAACCCAGTTTGAACACCTCAAGTTCTCTGTTCATGTACTTTCGAAGCCTTACTCGGAGAATTTTGAGCATTACTTTGCTAGCGTGTGAGATGAGTGCAATTGTGGGGTAGTTTGAACATTCTTTGGCATTGCCCTTCTTTGGGACCAGAAAGAAAACTGACCTTTTCTCTATCATACTTTTCTCTAAAAAAGTACTCTGCCTCAATTCAGAGTTAGCCTTCTCAGGCCACCCATGCACCTTTCTGAGACTTTGATTCATATGATTTACTTTTACAATAGACACAATTATGAAATATCCAGGGTTAGAGATAGCTGATTGGATAGAAGACTTTCAGAAGCAGGTGTTTTGATGGTACGAACTAGCAACTTTCAGCCTGAGAGGCAATAGGAAAACTACAAGTAGCAGTAATAAGGTCAAAACACATATACACATACACGTGTTTGTTTGAGGATTCTGAGTATAAGAAAAAACCTAGTAGTTTCAAAGCCTCACTCTCTAAAGCATATTAATCAATGCTGATAACGTTGACTACAAACTGTCAGAAAAAGATTAGGCGAGGTCCAAACTCCACTTAGTAGCCACGAAGCTGAAAATAAAGTTTTAAGGATTTAAATGGAAACCTCAAACTAATCTAGAAAATTCCTCTTGCAATATAGGTTTTTTGATCACGCTGGATTTCTCTAAAATTTAGGGCTGCTACTGGAAACTAATAAGATAAGAAATATGATATAACTGGGCTGTGTTTAGTTGCTCAGTCATGTCCGACTCTCTGCGACTGACTGCACAGACTGTAGCCCACCAGGCTCCTCTGTCCATGGGGATTCTTCAGCGAGAATACTGAAGTGGTTTGCCATGCCCTCCTCTGGCGGACCTTCCCAACTCAGGGATGGAACCAGGGTCTCCTGCATTGCAGGCGGATTCTTTACCAGCTGAGTTACCAGGGAAGCCCCATGATATAACTAAGTACTATATGCAATATAATAACATCTTATATGCAATACTTTCAAGTTCAAAAAGAAAAATGTTTCTTTTAATTTCATGGGACAGGTACAGTCTGAAAGCAGAAAAGCAGATTGCATTTTTGCAATTCTGACTGGCTTTTCTGACCCCTGCTGAGAACTTGAACACTAAAAACCCAGGTGATTTGTTATTGTTTTATTCTGAAATTAAACACTGTGAGTGAACATTCCATACATAGCTTCACGAGAGAAGAAAAGAGTAAAAGCAGTTCATTTTTACTGCTCTATTAATGAAATATTTTTATTACCTTTGAAAGTGAAAGTAGTCACACAGTCGTGTCCAACTCTTCGCCATTCCATGGACTACAGCCTGTCCCATGGATTTCTCCAGGCAAGAGTACTGGAGTGGGTTGCCATTTCCTTCTCTAGGGGATCTTCCTGACCCGGAAATTGAACCTGGGTCTCCTGCATTGCAGGCAGATTCTTCACCAACTGAGCCACTAGGGAGGCTAATTCAGAAATCTGAGAGTCAGACTACGATGACTATAAGGCGATGTCTCTTGCATAATTTGTCCAAATGAGGACATTTTATTCATGAGAGTTCATTCATCCCATGTGCTACCTTGTGTGACTGAATCCAAGCCAAGGATGACAACAGTCCGGGGGAGCACATCTGCAAACATATCTCCCACCCACCTCACCACAGCTGACTGATAAAAACCCACATATTCTTTCATTTAACAGATATTGATTCATTTAACAAATATTGAGCAATTGTTGTTATATATCCTGTTTAACTGGGCTTCCCTGGTAGCTCAGCTGGTAAAGAATCCACCTGCAATGCAGGAGCCCCCAGTTCGATTCCTGGGTGGGGAAGATCCCCTGGAGAAGGGATAGGCTACCCACTCCAGTATTCTTGGGTTTCTCTGGTGGCTCAGATGGTAAAGAATCTGCCTGCAATACAGGATACCTGGGTTCAATCCCTGGGTTTGAAGGATCCCTGAAAGAAGGCATGGCAACTCACTGTAGCATTCTTTCCTGGAGAATCCCCATGGACAGAGGAGTCTAGTGGGCTACAGCCCATGGGGTCGCAAAGAGTCGGACATGACTGAGCCACTAAGCGCAGCACATCTTTTTAACATGCATGTGTATGCATTTATGACATGTCAGACACATGTCCTAATTTAAGTATTAACTTACTTGATCCTCATAATAACCCAAAGAGAGGAACACCATTTTTCTCCTCACTTCACAAATGAGAAAATCCAGGCACAGAGAGGTTAAGCTACTAGCCTAGGGACAAGGCTAACAAATGTGGGAGCCAAGGTGGTCTGAGTCTAGAACTCTGATCTTAGCTCTTGACCTCTACAGAAGGCACAAGGCTAAGCAGCGGGAATCTACTAGCCTCTGACCTCTTGTGGACTGACCTTCCAGCCAGGAGGCATTGGTAGAGAGCAGACAATATATAATATTTTAATTATAAAGACTGGAGAAGTGACAGGGTATCAGAACACAGAGGGGAAAAGGACAGAGGAAAACCTTCTTGGAGCTCACACTGATTCCTCACAAAACCCTGAAAAATGATGATTAGTAGTCTCATTGCAGAGATGAAGCAGTTCCTGCTGAGAGACCAGAGGTGAAGACCACAGGCAGGATTCATCCCTACTCTGAGCAGTCCCGACACAAGTCTGGTTGTTAGTAACAAACTG
>NW_011495014.1:524522-530893 GCF_000754665.1 Bison bison bison
GCATTAGAGTTGACCCTCGATATCTGCAGGGACTGGGCCCAGGATCCCCACAGATACCAAATTCCGCAGATGTCCAAGTCCTTTATATAAAATGGCTGTTATAAGGAGAGTGGTTGTTATTACCTGTGCACAACCACCCTTTGTATACTTTAAATCATCTCTAGATAACTGATAATACCTAATGTTAATGCTATATAGATAGTTGTAAATACAATGGAAATGCATGAACATAGTTGTTGGGCACACAGCAAATTTGTTTTTTGGAACTGTCTGGAATTTTTTCCCAGATATTCTCAATATGAGATTATTTGAATCCATGGATACAGACAGCCAATTGTATAATAATTTAATCTCTTCTGCATGGGACACTATGAGAGGTTTAAGTATTTATCTTGGGTGTCTTGTCAAATCCAGAAGCCTTATCTTATTGCTTTGACAAGAGTCATTTAACATGAAGCACTCTGCTCACAGTAACACTGTAATGCATTTTGGTTAGCGGCTTTCACCCAAAAATTAATTCCTATCATTGTTAATCTGAGGCTGCTCTATCCTGGTAGCTAAGGAGTTGCAGAGTTAAGGAGATAAAGAATAAACATGTATCTAATGACTTCATTCCATGGGCCAGGCTAGGTGTTTTCACAAGTTATTTAAATGTGGAAAAGAGATCAGGTGTTTCAGATAAGATGCATCTGAGAGGCTGCTGAGGCTGACTTAAAAACAAACTGTTCTGTCATTTTAAAAATAAGAAAATTAAGTGCAATCAAAGCACCCAATTTCAAGAGAAAATCTTCAGTCATTAAAAATTATGTTTACAAGGAGTTTTTAACAAATGAAGAAATAGTCATGTTCTAATAATATTTACATATTCAGGAAAAAAGAGCAAAAATGAACAGAGTATAAAACTTTATAGGTTAATACATGTATTTTTTATATTCCAGAAACACTTCTAGAAATACACAAAAAGGAATAGTGTTACTAACAGCTCATACCAAGAGAAGATGGATAAAAGGAAAAATTACCATTTACTTTACACTCTTTAATAGTTTCCTATACATAATTCTTAAAAATTAAACAAAATTAGATTTAGGAAGAATTTTCAAATAATGTATAAAAAGCTGAAAATGCATAGACTACAAAGGTATCTTGAGTGTCAGAACAAATGTTTTTTAATGTAGAATAATTTCAACTATATCCCGCCTCCCAATATAAGGAACTAGAAAATTCCTAAAACTGAAACCCTGAGGGACTAGTTTTCACTTTTTTTACTTTGTAAGCTTTATTATTGTTTGGAATATTTACAGTAAGCTTTTATCACTTCTGTGATAAAAAAAATCCAAATACTAAGAAACAGAATATAGGAAACATACTCATATAAGTGATAGAATTATGAGAGTTGCTTTTGCCACATTCTGAAATCAAACATAAAGAAGCAAATATTGTCACTGTCAAATTGATAATTCAAAGTACACACTAAAAGATTATCTTGCTGAAATACAGCCAAGTGGGCTCAAAGTCCTAATTCAAGGAAGACAGAATCACACCTCAATTTTAAATACTTTTGACCTAATCTTCTTTTCTCCTAATCTTCTTTGCTGTGGTGTTAACCCTGCCTTCTTTCACACAGCCATCTGAGAAAAGAAGATGATAGTTGACAATTAGCTGGAGTTAGGTCACACACTCTAACCTCAGGGTGACTGGCAACTGCCCACGGACTGGAAGCCTCCTTCCTCACCGCTTAGGCATTCTTGGCTTCAATACCTCCCAATTACTTTTGGACTTTAGTTTTCTCTAATATATCACCTGCCATCATAAAGTATTAATACAGCCTGTATCTTACAAAACAGTGAAAGGAAGGAAATTAATTACTGCTTTAAGTTACCCTGATGCCAAAGTGTCACTTACTAGCAAAATATAGATCTTTTTTGAAAGCTCTTTGGAAAATACATACACGTCCTGTTTACTATCATCATATATTCTCCCCTTTGATATACATGATCCTTCATGAAGCAAAGAAAAGTAGGGCACTCCAGTTCCTCTCTGCTGGGGTGAATACACTGCAGCCTCTCCCTCTTTCTTTTAACAACCAAAAGCTCTGGGTCCAACATAAAAAGCAACTACCTGAGGACTCTGAAAAGTGAACGAAAAAGGTGAATTGTGGAGGACAGCCAAAACTTAGAGAAGTGACCAAATGGGGGTGAACTTCCCAGGTTCTTTTCTTTTCTTTTTCTTTGGAGCAGGACACCATCACAGAGTTCCAGAGAAAGCGACAGACCAGTCAGTGCAGCAGCCTGAACAGCTAAATCTTCAAATGAAACTCTGTCTTTTGGGCCAGAGGAACCTGGAAAAGGACCCTTGAAGACCAGAGTATTAGGGAAATCATAGAGAAAAAGAACATGGAGAAGGGAATTCCCAAATTCTATACACAAACCGGCACAGTTCCCAGCCTCACCTTGAGCTGTGCATTCATGAGACAGACCCATAGTAGCACAAAAAAGGCTCTGAAAACTGAACTGAGATTAGAACCACCACTCTGGGAAGGTAACAAGGAAATTCAGTCTGAATCTAGCCAGGTTCACTGACTGCAAAACCAAAATTTAAAAAGACATGTTCAGGAAAATACAATAGGACCCAGAATATACACAGAATATACACTGTAGCATAATATGCACTGTTCCCAGGATACAATCTAATAGCAATTCATATTAAAAGAGCTGGAAAAATATGTCTAGATCTCAAGAGAAAATACATCCAGATTCCAACTATAAGATGACCCAGAGAATAGATATTATAATATCTTCCATGAGGATATGAAATGAAAGACAAGTTCTCAGCAGAGAAACAGAAATTAGAAAAATAACCAAGTGAAAATTATAGTAATAAAAAAATCTGAAATTTAAAATTCACTGGATGGCTCAACAGAAGAACCTTGACCACAGAGGAAAGAGTGAGTAAGCTTAAAGGGTGAGTGAAATCATCTTGTCTAAAGAACAAAGAGAACACAATTCAGAAAAATAAGCACAGCCTCAGGGACCTGTAGGAGAATATTAAAACTTCTAGTATTTTTGTCACTGCAATTCTAGAAAAAGAGGAGGAAAAGACGTGGAGAAACTGTTTGAAGAAATAATGGCCAAAAACTTCCCAATTATTAAAATACATAAATTTATTAATGCAAACAGCTCATAAACTCTAAACAGAATAAGCTCAAAGATAACCACCCTTAGACACATCAAAATCAACTGCTTAAAAGCAAAGATACAGGGAAAATCTTCATAATAGCTAGAGAGCAATTACGACTGAACAACTGAACTGAACTGAATTACATAATACATATAGGAGAACAATTATTCAAATAACTGAAGAGTTTTCATCAGAAACGAGAATGGCCAAAAGACAATGGAAAAACATCTTTAAAGTACAGAAAGGAAAAAACAGCTAACCTAGAATTCTATATCCCTTGATAATATTCCTCAGGAAAGAAAGCTAAATAATGACATTTTTAGACAAACGAACACCAAGAGAATTCATTTTTGGCAAAACTACTCTAAAAGAAATGCTAAAGGAAGTGGTTCAGGCTGAAGGGAAATGACACCAGAAACCTGGATATTCACCAAGAACAACAACAGAAATGTAAATATCTGGGTAAACATAAAAGACTATTTTCCACAGTTCTTTAAAACATGTATGACTGCTAAAAGTAAAAATTATACCATTGTTTGGTAGGATTTTCAATGTACAGATATAATTTATGTCATAAAGGTAAGCAGGGGAGGATAAAGGAAATTATATGATCATAAGGTTTCAAATTTTACTTGATGTAGTACAATATTAACACTAAGCAGACTGTGAGAGTTTACATATGTATGCTGGAATTCTCAAACATTCTCCAAAATTTTTTCAAAGAAATAAAGCCAAAATTTCAGTATATAAACAAAAATGGAATGCTAAAAAGATAGATTCAAATCATCCAAGAGAAGACAGGAAAGGAGACAAAGAGGAACAAGAAATGGAGGAACATGGAGAAAACAAATAATAAAATGGGAACTTTAAATCCAATCTATCAATAATTATATTAAATGTAAATGATCTAAAAAAACCCTATGTAAATACATTGTCAGAATTTTTCCAACTAACAAGAACCAACTATATGCTGCCTACAAAAAACTCATTTTAAATATAAAGATTTAAATTTAAATCTATAGATTTAAATAGATTAGATTTAAAGTAATAAATTTATTACTTTAAATAAGTAGATTAAAAGTAATAAAAGAAAAAAAGCACATCATGTATATAATAATCAAAAGGAAATCAGAATCAGGCTGTATTAATTTTGACTACTCTCATATTCTTGCTTCTCCTAATCTTTAATCCTTCCATATTAATATATTTATTACAGAGGTTTTTCCCTCATTATTCACAAAACCATTTTCCAGACTTTTAAGCTGTTCTTGGCAATGATTTACAAAATATATCAGCATACCCCTGCCATTTATGAACTTACAATCTAAGACAGACAACATTAATGCGAGTTTATTAATATGTTGCTGCTGCTGCTGCTAAGTCGCTTCACTCATGTTCGACTCTGTGCGACCCCAGAGACGACAGCCCACCAGGCTCCCCTGTCCCTGGCATTCTCCAGGCAAGAACACTGGAGTGGGTTGCCATTTCCTTCTCCAATGCATGAAAGTGAAAAGTGAAAGTGAAGTCGCTCAGTCGTGTCCAACCAACTCTTAGCGACCCCATGGACTGCAGCCCACCAGGTTCCTCCATCCATGGGATTTTCCAGGCAAGAGTACTGGAGTGGGTGCCATTGGGTCTAGTGGAGACCTAATAACCTCAGTGTACAGAGGTCACCTAGAAAAACACTGAATAAATTTCTCAGACCAATTTTTTTTTAAGGCTATATCTCTCAAAGTCACAATGGACATCTGTAGGAAAATATACACATTTTAATTGTACATAAAGCCTTTTAAGAAAATACTTCATGTAAAGCACAAACAAGATGTATTTTACACAACACTGCATTGTAAGGTAGTAAATCTAAACTGAAATCATATTATCTGTACATGAGAAGATTCAGTCTGTGGTAACCCCAAAGGGATGCATACATACAACCACTTTAGAAAGTTTTCAACACCTTGTAGAAGGGCTTTTGCTCCTGCTGTCTGCTTTGTTTTTAAACTAGACAGAATTAAACTACATTTTTAGTTTCTAAAAGTAATTTTCTCTGCTTTGAATTCAAATGTTTAAATTTATATATGGTTCAGTTCAGTTCAGTCGCTCAGTCGTGTCCGACTCTTTGTGACCCCATGAATCACAGCACGCTAGGCCTCCCTGACCACCACCAACTCCCAGAGTTCACCCAGACTCACGTCCATCGCGTCAGTGATGCCATCCAGCCATCTCATCCTCTGTCATCCCCTTCTCCTCCTGCCCCCAATCCCTCCCAGCATCAGAGTCTTTTCCAATGAGTCAACTTTTCGCATGAGGTGGCCAAAGTACTGGAGTTTCAGCTTTAGCATCATTCCTTCCAAAGAAATCTCAGGGCTGATCTCCTTCAGAATCAGGATCTCCTTGCAGTCCAAGGGACTCTCAAGAGTCTTCTCCAACACCACAGTTCAAAGGCATCAATTCTTCGGCGCTCAGCTTTCTTCACAGTCCAACTCTCACATCCATACATGACCACAGTCAAGGCTATGGTCTTGACTAGACAGACCTTTGTTGGCAAAGTAATGTCTCTGCTTTTGAATATGCTATCTAGGTTGGTCATAACTTTCCTTCCAAGGAGTAAGCGTCTTTTAATTTCATGGCTGCAATCACCATCTGCAGTGATTTTGGAGCCCCCAAAAATAAAGTCAGACACTGTTTCCACTGTTTTCCCATCTACTTCCCATGAAGTGATGGGACCAGATGCCATGATCTTCGTTTTCTGAATGTTGAGCTTTAAGCCAACTTTTCACTCTCCACTTTCACTTTCATCAAGAAGCTTTTTAGTTCCTCTTCACTTTCTGCCATAAGGGTAGTGTCATCTGCATATCTGAGGTTATTGATATTTCTCCCAGCAATCTTGATTCCAGCTTGTGTTTTTTCCAGTCCAGCGTTTCTCATGATGTACTCTGTATATAAGTTAAATAAACAGGGTGACAATATACAGCCTTGACATACTCCTTTTCCTATTTGGAACCAGTCTGTTGTTCCATGTCCAGTTCTAACTGTTGCTTCCTGACCTGCATACAAATTTCTCAAGAGGCAGATCAGGTGGTCTGGTATTCCCATCTCTTTCAGAATTTTCCACAGTTTATTGTGATCCACACAGTCAAAGGCTTTGGCATAGTCAATAAAGCAGAAATAGATGTTTTTCTGGAACACTCTTG
>NW_011495014.1:530993-544951 GCF_000754665.1 Bison bison bison
CTTTTCTAAAACCAGCTTGAACATCAGGAAGTTCATGGTTCACATATTGCTGAAGCCTGGCTTGGAGAATTTTGAGCATTACTTTACTAGCGTGTGAGATGAGTGCAATCGTGCGGTAGTTTGAGCATTCTTTGGCATTGCCTTTCTTTGGGACTGGAATGAAAACTGACCTTTTCCAGTCCTGTGGCCACTGCTGAGTTTTCCAAATTTGCTGGCGTATTGAGTGCGGCACTTTCACGGCATCATCTTTCAGGATTTGAAATAGCTCAAATGGAATTCCATCACCTCCACTAGCTTTGTTCGTAGTGATGCTTTCTAAGGCCCACTTGACTTCACATTCCAGGATGTCTGGCTCTAGGTCAGTGATCACACCATCGTGATTATCTGGTTCGTGAAGATCTTTTTTGTACAGTTCTTCTGTGTATTCTTGCCATCTCTTCTTAATATCTTCTGCTTCTGTTAGGTCCATACCATTTCTGTCCTTTATTGTGCCCATCTTTGCATGAAATGTTCCCTTGGTATCTCTAATTTTCTTGAAGAGATCTCTAGTCTTTCCCATTCTGTTGTTTTCCTCTATAAAATCTGGTCCCTTTCAAGTAGAAAAAGGAAAAAAACCTAAGTAACATTTTAATAGTAAGTTGACAGTGTCTCTTTAACCTGAACCCTGAGCCCTCAACTCCTGAAGTTACAGTTAAAGCATCATGTGGATGGAGTGTGCTGCAACAGTCAATGCTACTCTTGACAGTGTTGAGAAAAAAAAAAAATAAGAAAATCCATTCATGGACATACTGAGCACCTACTATGAATGAGACAGAGCCAGGTGCTACCCCTGAATAAGACCCAGCCCTCACCCTCAAAGACTGCTCTTTGGTGAGAAAACCAGGGAGCTTAAATACACTCAGTAGTGTTCCTCCAAGGCTTATTTTCAGAGCTTTCAAGAATAGACCCCTTATTAATATGTTAATATATATATATTTATATTATCAATTATACATCAGAAATATCTAAAGTATATGCTTGGAAAAGGTGTTAAGTTCCCTCTATACACTGAAATTTAGCAGGCTTTAACAGTGGCATGGAATTCACAGTTTAGGTGGTTCAGAACATAATGCCAAGGAAGATGGAATTCATACAAGAAGCTTGAGAAAAATATATGTATTTTCCGAAGCCACTAAATGTAGATTTTGATTCAGCGTGCCTAAAGCAAATCAGGCTGTACGGTACATAGATAGATAAAGACAACATTTTATTAGGCTTATAAAGATTAGCAACAGTATTAGGTAGATCATGGATATCACCACATCTTACATTACAATGATAAAATAATGCTTTGGGGCTCAGACCTGATAGATGTTCTTCCAACAATATTTTGTACCTAAACATTCTCACTATGAAATTATAGCTTTACAGGCACCCCACCTTTCCACCAGTCATTTTTTTAAGGTGATAGGGAGAAGAGAGAGAGGGAGGAGGAGGGAGAGAAAAAGAAGGAAGCAGGATGGTTACCCAAGGGAATGGACATTCTGCGACGGAAATTCATCAATTATCTAAAATATATGAACCAGAGTCTTCAATGAAAGTTTTCAGTTATAAGTAAAACTAAAGGAACACACTGATTGTTTTAGGAGAAAGTATAAAATGAAGATAGAGCAAAGTGAAGAATTGAACCTCATAGTACATACAAACCATCAGTACCCTCCCCCACCTCATGTGTTTTCACATATTTTTTTGTGATTTGATTAAAAACATCTGCTCTTTCTAAGAAGAGTATTATGTCTATCTTACAAATGAGGCACAGACAGACAAAAAGTACTTAATAGTACAGGCACTCATCACTTTTATGATACAGTTCATTCCTGGAAACCACACTGAAAAAATCATTAAGTGGACTGCGTGGAATTTATTAAAATCATTTACTAGAATAGGTTTGAATTTAGCAAAGAAAGCTAGTGACAAATAAGTGGATAAATACAAGAGAGGTATTTTACTGGCCTTTTTTTTTCTATATCACAAGGAATGTTTGGAGGAGTGAAATGCTAACTACACAAACAAGAAAAGACCATCAGCAGGCATGGGTATAAATACTGACCTGTACTCTAAGGAAGATCAACAGGAGGAGAAATCCAAAGCAACTGCTACAAATTTGCAGTTAAAAAGCAAGGCAGTAGAAAGCCCAGAAATAGATCCATACAAATAAAATCAACTGATCTTTGACAAAAGAGCAAAGGCAATACATTGGAGAAGAAGCCTTTTCATCAAATGGTTCTGGAACAACTGGACATACACATGCAAGGGGAAAAAAATGAATCTAGACACAGACCTTTAAATTAACTCAAAATGGATCACAGACCTAAATGTAAAATGCAAAACCTAAAACTTCTAGAAGATAACACAGGAGAAAATCTAGGTGACCTTTAGTTCAGTGCTGCCTTTCCAGATACAAGATCAAAAGCACAATCCATGAAAGCAAAGAATTGATAAGATAGACTACATTAAAATTAAAAAGCTCTGCTCTGCAAAAGACACTGTAAAGAGAATGAAATGACAAGCCACAGACAGAGAGGAAACCTTTGCAAAACACATGTCTGATAAAGGACTAGTATCCATGATACACAATAGCCTCTTAAAACAGCAGTAAGGAAACAACAGAATTACAGAATGGACAGAAGATATAAACAGATACCTCATTCAAAAAAAGACATGGCAAATAAGCACATGAAAACATGCTCAACATCATTTGTCATTAAGGAGATGAAAATTAAAACAATGAGGTAATATTACACACCTATTAGGCTGAAATCCAAATGCTCACACTGGTGCTGTAAGAGCTGGTGACGATGTGGAACAGAAATCTCAGAGGCTGTTGGTGGGAACAGAAAATGGTACAGCCACTTGGGAAGACAGTTTGGCAGTTTCTCATAAAACCAAACATAATCAGATTGCATAAGAAAGCAATCATGCTCCTTGCTTATTTAACCAAAGGAACTGAAAACTTACATCTACACAAACACCTACATGCAAATGTCTGTGGCAGCTTTAGTCACAGCGGTCAAGACTTGGACACAATCAAGATAACTTCAGTTGATGAATGAATAAACAAATGGTGGTACATCCAGATGATAGAATATTATTCAAAGATGGAAAGAAATGAACCATCAAAAGCCACAAAAAAGCAAGGAGATGGATGTGTAACTAACTTTATAGTAGTGATGTCAATTACATCTCAAAAAACTCAGCAAAAAATAAATTAAATAAAATTAGGACATCATCAGAGGTTGAATACTGAATTAGAGAAAACATGGTATGGAATTATAAAGAAAAATATGGGGTCAGTTTATAACTGAAATGCCAACAGTTACGTGGAGAGAGGTAAGGGTTTGGAGTGTTTCTTTAAAAATGACTGAACTCTGTGCAGGAGAGTATCCTAATTTTTAGGAGGGACTGAGTTAGGAAAAATATGAATAATATGGATACCTGTGAAGAAAGAGTAAGAGATCAAGCAAATGGAACAAAGTGCAGGTACATCTGGGTGAGCAGCATACAGGTATTCACTGAGTTGTTCTCACAACTTACCTTGAAATTATTTCCAAATAAAAGCTCTTTTTAAGTATACCTCCCCCACAAAAGGCATGGAAGAACCTTAAATAAATATTGCAAAGTGAAAGAAGGCTGCATACTATTTGATTCCAACTTACACGACGTTCTGAACAAGGCAAAACTATGAAGACAGAAAAAAGATCAGTGGTTCTGGGGAGCAGAGAGGAGATGAATGGGGGGTGGGGGGAGCACAGGGCATTTTTACAGTAGTGGGACTATTCTGTATGACACTGTAGTGATGGACACATGTTATACGTGTGTCAAAATGCACAGAATGTAGGAAACAGGGAACTCTAGACTATGGACTTCGGTGAATAATAACATATCAATACTGGCTCATCAACTATAACCAAGGTACCACAAATTAACTTAAGACGTTAATTATAGAGAAAACTGCAGTGGAGGTTGGGGGTGGGGGGGAGATGGGACAGAGAGATGAGGGAATATATAGGACTCTCTGCTCTTTCCATTCATTCTTCCATAAAATATAAAAACTGTTCAAAAATAGCCTATTAACTTTTTAAAGCAAAGCAGTATGTCACTTTCTGTGTTCTTATTCGATGATTACAGGTCAAAAGGTTTAAGTGGCACCAAAGATATTTTAATTTCCTCCAATCTTATATGCCAGAACTGTATAATGAGGCAAACAGCTGAAATAGAAAACCATCTCATGACAGCCTGCCTATCATTTTCTATGTCTTCTTTTTTCATTAACTTCCAGAATGCCTCGTTGTTCATTTGTTTACTTTCATAAAGAAAATGCATTCTATTCCACTAGGAGTGATCACGGAGCATTATTTCAGTCCCCGAGGATGTGTCTGTGGAAAATAGCCCTCTTTTCACATCCCCTTAAGGTTGGAGCCAGGACAGCTTCCAATGACTCTCCCCAGGGCGAGAGGTAACCAACAATGAGGGCTTTTACATAAAATACCTCAAAAGAAAGAAATTTGGGGTAAAAAGACACTAAAGACCCTGTTCTGAACTGAAGGAAACACACACACTCTTACCTTGAAAATGGCTGGGTATGAACTCTCCCGCTCAAACACCATCAACAAGCAGTTAAGCATTTCAGCAGCTCAGGAGGAGTGCTCAGTTCAGAAAGATTCATGATGATGTGTCTGCAGAAGAACCTGTCACCTTACTGGTGAGGTTAAAATAGAGAGATGTTTTCTTCTCTGCTTCTTAAGATGTGTAAAAAGCCTAGTACTAAAAACAGTACTTCTGTTGTGGTAAATGACATGTAAAATTTTCTCTTGGTTGTGCTTTTAACAAGCAGGGCCTCACCTTGAGCTTTGAATACTGTGCGACAATATTTTGAACACACAGATATTCCTAACCTGTGATTCTCAAAGTGTGGTCACTGGACCAGCAGCAATGACATTACTAGGGAACTTGTTAGAAATGCAATTCTAATCCAGATCTACGGAATCAGAGACTCCAGGGGCGGGACCCAGCCACCTGTTTTCACAAGCCCTGCAGATGACTATGATGCCCAATGAAGTTGGAAAGCCATGGTTCTAGAAAACGTAAATATGGAAACATGCCTTACCTTTTTCTCCATTGACTAGAATCAATTATTGAGTTAAGCCTGGGTCAAAGAGCTCCTCATGTTCATAACACTAGCACAGCTGGTTAAGAATCTCATCTTTTTATCCCTGTCTCTCCACTATGTGAGGATAGAACCTTCACGTAGTCCCCTAAGACACACCCAGTGCCAACTCTGAACCCGCATTGTGAAGAAGTCTGTTTTCTCAGTTAAAAAAATCAAAGCCTCCCTCTCCAAAGGGCTTGTCCTTTTTCACAACCACAATACTTCCATCTTATACGGGATAACAACTATCAGTTTACAAAGTACCTGCAGATATACTATGTAATTGCACTATCTTGAAAACCCTGTGACTCAGACTCTCCATTTCCCCTAACATTTCACAGAGGAGGAAGCTGAAGCTTAGAGAACCCTGACTAACCAGTCCCTAGTTCAAGACCAGCTAGGCAGTAAGCATACAGAGTCTCCTTGGCTCAAGCCAAGCATGATGCTCTAAGCGGTCTTCATCAAAGAAGCATTAACTCTGTGATCTTGGATGAATTATTGAAGCTCCATAAGCCTCATTTCCACATCCATAACAGAAGTAGAAGTAGTACCCACTTCACAGAAGATTAAAGGAGATAATCCATGGAAGGCTTTCAGAACAGAGCCTGGCCAATAGCACATCTGTGATAAAAGTGAGCTGTAATTACTGATCCTGACACCACCACCACTCCAGCTATTGTAACACTGCAGTCACTCCTGCTCCAGTAAGTGAACTTTTTTTTAACCTATTACCGTATTCCTTCACTCCTGCCTTTAGACTTCTTATACTGTCCAGACCATCACATGTTGAGTGTTTATGCGGGGACATGATCACATCATCTGTTGGGCTACAGCAGAGTTGACAATAGATTAAACTACCAAAACCCTTCATAATAAATGGACTTGTTGTTAGCTATTCCAACCATCTGACACTTTCATCTTTATTTCAATGTAAAGATTAGCTTTTACAAAGATAAACCAGATGATTATATCAAATGTACACAGCCTTCATCCCAGAGAGTTTCTTAAGATTCAAGAAAAACAAAAAGCTTAACTAAGGCTGGCAAATGGAAAAGCCCGCTCCGGCTCCTTGCCACTAAATTGATCAAAGATAGTCTGAGTCTTCAGTGGTATAAATGAAAAACAGAAACTTTTCTCTGAGCAAATCCTTCCAGATATACGCCTGATTGCAACCCTTTGAAGTTGACACAGCTGAAATCAGATTTTTTTTTGCATGAATTATGCACTACAGCAGAACAGAAGGAAGACCACTCAGACTATGACTCATGGTACAAGAAAAAGCTGAAGGCACAATTTGTACTATGCATATGGGAAGCCATCATCCCTGGTCTAGGAAAGAGGCTCACGGTGGGGGGTATCTTCAGCAATGGAGATGCAGCAGCAAAGCCCACGGAGCTAATGACTTCAACAACTGCGCAGACCCACTTATTTGCCTTTTTGTAGCTTTTGTCCCACTGACTTCCAAGTCCATTGATCTAATCCACCATAACTAATTATTTAAATCCTCTGCACAAATGAAATTAACACTCATTTTAATTCATTTAAGTCAACGTAAACCCAACAAAAGATTCTCCAAGCCTAAATGTAAAGCTTCATTTAACTTTTCCCCCTGAATCACAATGATTCAAGTTTAAATGCCATAATTTGTTTTAGTATTTATGTCCTCTAACTAAAGATTCTACAAATAAAGATTGCCCATGCTTATTGGATTTTTAAGGCCACCATAACAGAATGTTTGAGTGCCTTTGAAAAATGTTTTTAATGATTCTTCTAAACGTATCAAAAATTCAACCAAAGTTTAAATTGATGTTTTCTAAAAGGAAATAACTTCTAAACTGAAACTACTTCCAAATCAAATGTATTCATGCTGGTACTATTTCAAATTCATCAAAACCCAAGATAATAGATGTTCATAGTTATAAATGAATGGCTTCTTAGCTCAATAAGTAAATCCATATTTGGGGAAAACAACTGGCCTGTCAGCTAGCCCACGATTCCAATATTATTTCTACTTATATAACAGATCAGGCATTTATTTCTCAACACTAAAGTCAAAAGCAAAATCAGTTTGTTGGATTATGAAGCAAAGCTATTGGAGTTAGAGAGTTGTGTATTTTAAAGGCCAGCTTTGGACGTAGAGCTAATGATGGCCAGGAATTAACTTTATTCACTGCATTCAACACCTAGAAACCTAGAAACACCTAGGAAACCTCAAACACCTAGAAACCTCAAGTGGCTACAGTTGACCCTACCTGATTAGGAAATCAAAAAACTTATGAGCAAAGGCAAAATAGTTGGTCGGTTTCAAAGCTGGCTCTCTCTTGATGGCTTTTAACTATTCCTCTTTCAAACCACAAACTCTGAGGACAGGATCCCCACTGCACCACCTTTCGGAATGGGGCTCAGGCTGGTGCTCAGCTTTTGTTGATGTTTCATTCCTACACACATTTTGCTATGTTATCACTGAACGGGGCTTTCTAACCACTTGCTTTTGCCCACGATATGTGTGTGGTCCTCATTCTTGCCTGTCTTGTTGATGTGGAATCTACACCCTACTCAAGACGTCTACATGGACACTTATGTCCCCAAGGGTTCCCACTTTCTCTTTGACTTAGATGTATACCTACTCTGCTAAGAATGACCTTCCCCAGTGCTAGCTTCTCACCCTAAATCTACTGGCCCACACCTGAATATAACACAATTGAAGCTGTGGTTGTGAGTCAGAGGAGAGTTATCTGGCTTCTAAATAAAGAGAAAGAGAAAGAAAGAGGGAGGGAACACAAAGGCTCAAAAGTGTTTCTGTTCCTCCAAGTTCATGGGTCCTTTATCTTACACTTGGCTAGGGTCCCAGACATCAGTTCTCAGGTGCCACATGGGTGGCTTTGGATGTGTACCTAAGCAAAAATAATCTTAATTAAAAACACGGAACTGGGAGCTAACATATCTGTTTTCTGATCCTAACTGCCACTAAGATCACACCACTGTATGATCTCTGGTGAGTCACTGTCTCTCTAGGTCTGTTTTCTCATTTGTAAAATGAAAGGACTGTAATCTCAAAGTTCTCTTCTAGCTATGAAATTCTGTTACTATATTCTGCAAAAGTAATTGTCCAACAAATTCTCAGCCATATTGAAAAGCTTAAAATACTATCTGCTGTTATTTACTCATGTCGTATCTCCCCTCCATGAGTACGGACAATTGAAACTTGATCATGTTCCCTAAAGCAGAGACACTGGGAAGTGTTCCCGTATAAACTTTTTTTCTACCAGCACATTCAAATGAGCAATTCAACACTCCTGTTGATTAAATCACTCTGAAAGGCCATCCATATCGACTTCTCACACAAATTTAAAGAAGCAGAGCTCTTGGCTGAGTACCTACTATGGGCCAGAGATTTAGTTAAGCACTTTCCTGCAAATAACTCCAATTTTTGCATCTGAAAGGTTAACAAGATCTCCATCTCACAAGACCTGAGAGATTCTTAACTAATGCAGAGTCACAGCTCTGATAAGTTGGTGGTGTGCTTTGGGCTGGCCCACTGGAAGGAGCTGAGGGAGCCTTTCTTATCTTAGTCTTGGATAGAAGTAATCACAACACACAGTCTGTCATACCATATTCATGCAGTAAAGCTTTCTATTGCATTTAACAGTGTTTACATTGTACCCTTCTCAAAAGATGGGAAGAAACAGATTTTCCTAGGAATGGCTTCAAATTTGTCATATGTGAATAAAAGAAAATAAAGTCTGCAAGAAAAGAAAATCATATATATGTACATAAGAAAAGCACCTCTACTTCATATAATTTAAAAACCTAGTTAGAAATAAAAAGAAGTTGATCACCCTATCACTTTAAGTAAGTAAACATAAAAACGTAATGAACAAAAATAAAGATTAAAATAAATGGGAAATACCGAAATTGTTTATTTTAACTCAGTTTTAAAACTGTCTTCTAAATATGGAGAGGAATAGTACTGTCAGGCAGTAAAAAAGATTATGTCACTTGAGTGTATGTTCCTCGGTTCTGTCTCGTCACAACAAAGATTTGGAGTGACGGACATTAAAGCCCCGCCCCCCTTGGCGTGTCACAGCTCTCAGGTCTTGGATAGACCGTGTTATAGCTCTCAGGTCTCGAATGGACCATGTTATAGCTCTTAGAAAAATCAGTGTTACAGCTCAGTGTTACAGCTTTATTTTATTTAGAAGATAGCAGGAAAATCCATCTTCGAGGCATGAGGGCACGTCGATCCAAAGACACAAGAAGAAGAGCACCCCAGCGTGCGGGAGGGAGAGGGAGGGAGAGAGAGAGAGAGAGCAAGCTTTGGCTCCTCTATTTATATGTTTATCTCTCCCTGGGCCTGTCCTATGTAAATTGGGCCAGCCAGGATTGTTGTTTGTTTTACCTGAGGTCCTCACTCTGGTCCTTGGACCTTCTTTTGTTCTAGTTTCAAGGGCTTTTCCCTTCCTTGTCTTCTAGCCACCGCCATTTTGGACTCCTTTTCCCTATTCTACCTACCTAACAATAAACTATGGAAAATTCTGAAAGACATGGGAATACCAGACCACCTGACCTGCCTCTTGAGAAATCTGTATGCAGGTCAGGAAGCAACAGTTAGAACTGGACATGGAACAACAGACTGGTTCCAAATAGGAAAAGGAGTACGTCAAGGCTGTACATTGTCACCCTGCTTATTTAACTTCTATGCAGAGTACATCATGAGAAATGCTGGACTAGAAGAAACACAAGCTGGAATCAAGATTGCTGGGAGAAATATCAATAACCTCAGATATGCAGATGACACCACCCTTATGGCAGAAAGTGAAGAGGAACTAAAAAGCCTCTTGATGAAAGTGAAAGAGGAGAGCGAAAAAGTTGGCTTAAAGCTCAACATTCAGAAAACGAAGATCATGGCATCCGGTCCCATCACTTCATGGGAAATAGATGGGGAAACAGTGGAAACAGTGTCAGACTTTATTTTTGTGGGCTCCAAAATCACTGCAGATGGTGACTGCAGCCATGAAATTAAAAGACACTTACTCCTTGGAAGGAAAGTTATGACCAACCTAGATAGCATATTCAAAAGCAGAGACATTACTTTGCCAACAAAGGTTTGTCTAGTCAAGGCTATGGTTTTTCCTGTGGTCATGTATGGATGTGAGAGTTGGACTGTGAAGAAGGCTGAGCGCCGAAGAATTGATGCTTTTGAACTGTGGTGTTGGAGAAGACTCTTGAGAGTCCCTAGGACTGCAAGGAGATCCTGATTCTGAAGGAGATCAGCCCTGGGATTTCTTTGGAAGGAATGATGCTAAAGCTGAAACTCCAGTACTTTGGCCACCTCATGCGAAGAGTTGACTCATTGGAAAAGACTCTGATGCTGGGAGGGATTGGGGGAAGGAGAAGAAGGGGACGACAGAGGATGAGATGGCTGGATGGCATCACTGACTCGATGGACGTGAGTCTGAGTTGTTGGTGATGGACAGGGAGGCCTGGCGTGCTGCGATTCATGGGGTTGCAAAGAGTCAGACATGACTGAGCAACTGAACTGAACTGAACTGAACTGAACAATTATAAAGTTACAATAATTAAAGTAGTCAAAGTGCAGTGGAAATTTAGCATATGACAGAAATAGCAGTTAAAATCAGAAAGGAAAATAGGTATCATTTAATTAACCATGTTAGGACAACCAGCTATCCAATTGGAGGTGGGGAGGACTAAATCTGGAGACCTCTTTTTGACACCAAAATTAATTTAACACGTTTTAAAGATTTAAACATTAAAAAAAACCATAAAATACCAGATGAGGGGATTTTCATTAAACATAGTAAATAAATGTTTTTACCTCTAATCCTTCTTGAAATCCCCCCACCCCCCCCCCCAAAAAAAAGAAAAATCACTGTAAAGAACAAACAAGGGAAGTTCCCTGGTGGCTTAGTGGTAAGGGTTTTTGCTTTCACTGTGTCGGTGTGGGTTCAATCCCTGGTCTGGAAACCATCCCATATGCAGAGCAGACAGGACAAAATAAATAAATAAATAATCACATTTTTAAAAAACAAGAATAAACAAGGGAAACTTCCAAAAGAACAAAAGGCCACAATAACACCAAAAGTTTTGGAAAATAGGAAACAGAAGCATGAGTGACAGCTGATTCAGCCAAGTGGAGACAGATGAAGCGTATGTACCTGCCATCGGTGGAAATCAAAAAAAGCAACCCACTCTTCTGTGACAAGAACCACCTGGTGATACAGAGAGGGCATCCAGATTCTGATTTAGGCCTCCGGGTAGGAGTCCTGAAGTGCTGCATTGCTAACCAGCTCCCTAGTGAGGTGAATGGAAGCTGGTCTGGGGTCCACACGTTGAGTATCGAGGCTTTAGTGTAGAGGATGCCTGAAACCCACTGGCATCAGAAACCTCGGGATGTTTGGGAAGCAGAACGGGTCCTGAGTCTGTAAAAGGCTGAGGCAGACCTCAGATCTAGTCCTCGAAGCTAGGTGACTGCTCTCTCTAGTCCCAAGAGGAGGGATGGTTTACTCCTGGAGAGGGTGAGTTAACAGAAGATCTGGTCACTGGGACACTGAGCATAATGACCAAAACAGGGGACAGAGTGAAAATCTACAAACCATACAAGACCTGCAGCTCCACTTCATTGCATGACTCTCGCGATGCAGGCAGCAGGCTCATAAGCCCCTCAGGCCGTGAAGAGGGAGGTTGTTCTCTAGGGATACTGACAAGCACAGGAGGAGGTACAGCTGGCCCTTGAATAACACAGGTTTGAACTGCAGGGCTCCACTCATAGGCAGATTTTTTACAACAGTAAACACTGCAGCGCACTCAATCCACTGCCAGTTAAATCCATGGATGCAGAGGAACCACGGATACACAGGGCCCGCTATAATTGGTACAAGGATTTTCGACGGTACAGGGGTTTGGTGCCCCTAACCCCCATGTTGTTCAAGAGTCTAACTCTGAAGGAAAAACAGTAATTACTCAAACCACAGAAAAATTACAATTTCTAGTCCTCAAAAAAAATCATAATTAAAGTCAAAGACAAAAAGGAAAATATTTATAATCAACATGAAAAATAGCTAGTTTACTTTTGCTTTCATAATTCAACAAACATTCCCCAAAATGACAAAAACATCAAGTCATTCACAGAAAAATTTTAAGTGGTTTTAAAACATGAAAATGAGGCTGAATTTCACTTACAAAGAAAGGGTAATTGAAATGACACCATTTTTCACAGAGCCAACTGGCAAACACTTGACAATTCTGTTGCATGTCACATTACAAACCTTATGAAGAGGTATAATCCCCTAGGAGAACAATTTGATGATACCTATCAAATTCAAAATGACCCAATCACTGTGAACTAATAGGAGTTTATCCTAAACATTCACATGTAAACAAAGATATATGTACAAAAATAACTATTGTGGCATTGCTTTAAATAACACCTGACTGAAGATGAATTAAAAATATATTCATAGAGGATTGATTAAATAAATTATGATAAATATATTGCTATGTATCATATATGTAAAATATATATGTGTGAAAACTCTATACAACCATTTAAAGTAAAAAAGTACAAAAGAGCATGTGCGTGTGCTCAGTCACTCAGTCGTTTCCGACTCTTTGTGACCCCGTGGACTGTAATCCGCCAGGCTCCTCTGTCCCTGGAATTTCTCCAGCAAGACTACTAGAGTGAGTTGCCATTTCCTCCTCCAAGGGATCTTCCCGACCCAGGGATTGAACCCATATTGCCTGTATCTCTTGCATTGCAGCTAGATTCTTTACTAGCTGAGCCATCGGGGAAGCCACAAAAGAGCATACATAACATTTATAGAGAAATATATGTGTTTGGATATGCATAGGAAAAGTCCCAGAAAACAACTGCAAACGGTTGTCCCTGAGAAGGGAGTTTTAAATTGCATTATATACTGTATTTTACTTTTTGACAGTTTTTCCACAATAAGCATATACTGATATTTTCTTAAGCAGTTTCCTTCCCAGGAATATACAGGCAAGTTGATGATAATAGGATGATAAGATAAAGAGATTTCTAGAGAGGAGCATAGTTAATGTGCTGCCTGGAAGCTGAGACTCCTTTTTCTAACCAAGAACTGGTTTGGGGAAGATGTTAACTTATTTTGCTACTCTTTCTTTCTGTACCTGAGAAATGGGAATAACAACAATAAATTGCAAGTTTATCTTAGTGTGTAATTTTAGCAACAGGGATTCCAACAATTTATTTAACAAACTTCAGTTCAGTTCAGTCGCTCAGTCGTGTCTGATTCTTTGCAACCCCATGAATTGCAGCACGCCAGGCCTCTCTGTCCATCACCAACTCCCGGAGTTCACCCAAACCCATGTCCATTGAGTCGGTGATGCCATCCAGCCATCTTATCCTCTGTTGTCCCCTTCTCCTCCTGCCCCCAATCCCTCCCAGCATCAGGGTCTTTTCAAATGAGTCAGCTCTTTGCATCAGGTGGCCAAAGGATTGGAGTTTCAGCTTCAGCATCAGTCCTTCCAATGAACACCTAGGACCGATCTCCTTTAGGATGAACTGGTTGGATCTCCTTGCTGTCCAAGGGACTCTCAAGAGTCTTCTCCAACACCACAGTTCAAAAGCATCAATTCTTCAGTGCTCAGCTTTCTTCACAGTCCAACTCTCACATCCATACATGACCACTGGAAAAACCATAGCTTTGACTAGACGGACCTTTGTTGGCAAAGTAATGTCTCTGCTTTTTAATATGCTGTCTAGATGGTCATA
>NW_011495014.1:545051-562853 GCF_000754665.1 Bison bison bison
CCAAAAAATAAAGTCAGCCACTGTTTCCACTGTTTCCCCATCTATTTCCCATGAAGTGATGGGACTGGATGCCATGATCTTAGTTTCTGAAAGTTGAGCTTTAAGCCAACTTTTTCACTCTCCTCTTTCACTTTCATCAAGAGGCTCTTCAGTTCTTCTTCACTTTCTGCCATAAGAGTGGTGTCATCTGCATATCTGAGGTTATTGATATTTCTCCCAGCTATCTTGATTTCAGCTTGTGCTTCATCTAGCCCAGCGTTTTTCATGAGGTACTCTGCATAAGTTAAATAAGTAGGGTGACAACATACAGCCTTGATGTACTCCTTTTCCTATTTGGAACCAGTCTGTTGTTCCATGTCCAGTTTTAACTGTTGCTTCCTGACCTACATACAGGGTTCTCAAGAGCTAGGTCAGGTGGTCTGGTATTCAACAAACTTACATCTCATTTATTTCAAATCCTGTCCAACCCACTGTTTTAGGCTTACTTAGCCAACAGAAATTGTCAGTTTGGACTTGCATTCTGAAAAGGTAACTGTACTCCAACTTTGCTTTGGAGTCTTGAGCTCACCATGGTAGAAGATCAAACATGACCCAAAGAAACGTAAACTCTACCACATCAGAGGCAGGAGTCTGCGATCTTGAGAAACGTTTGCCTGATGGAAATGAGTCTAAAACTTGATTTATAAGCCAATGTACTTCACACTGATTTTCTAATGCCATGAAAGGTTATGAATGAATAACTACTTAGTTAAGTAAGTAAGTGTTAGTCACTCAGTCGTGTCTGACTCTCTGTGACCCCACGGACTGTAACCTACCAGGCTCCTCTGTCCATGGAATTCTCCAGGCAAGAATACTGTAGTGAGTAGCCATTCCCTTCTCCAGGGGATCTTCCCGACCCAGGGCTCAAACCCCGGTCTCCTGTATTACAGGCAGATTCTTTACCATCTGAGCCACCAGGAAGCCCAACTGCTTAGCTACTTCTTGTAAACTTATGGTTTTCCAGCTCAAAACCTTGGACACAACTTCCAAATAGTACATTTAATCGCCCATGAGTTTTTCACTAAAATATCACTTCAAGCCTTATTTTTGTACAACCATTAAATTTAGTCACTGAATCTAAATTTATGGTCTTCCTTTACCTTATAATTTCACCAACTCCATAACCCATATAGCTTTGAAGCTATACATTCAAAAATATTTTGAAAAACACAATAAATTCCACAGTGTAAAATTGATTATCCAAGAACTACTTTTAAAAAGTCACCCTATAATGTCTTTTTAGACAACAGATGCACTTGCAAGTATTTAAAAATGATGTGTCATAATATTTGAAATTTACTTTGCATGGTAAAGAAGAAAATAAAATATATACAGAGACAATAAAATGTTAATCACTGAATTCCAGTAATGACAATGCAAGTGTTCATGGCATTATTTTTTTTTAGCTATTCTGTATATTTGAACATTTTCATAAAAGTCTATAAATTTTAATATATGCTATTCTAAAGGTATAAAAACATAACTTTTTCTTAAACAGAAAGGCATAATGAGACAATATGATGACCAGAGGTAGGATGGGGTGGGCAGAAGCTGTACTGAAAAATAACCTAGTTGTAAATTTTAAAATTTCCCTTGAGTTCTAGATTCTTAGTTACTTGTTCAATCTTGGTTACTTGGTGACTTGTTGAGTACAAATTTTTCTGCCCTCTGAATAACTTAATCATAAAATGACTAACTCAAATAACAGATGATTAGAAAACTTCATATGAGGAGAGATTTCCCTCATTTATGATTTCTTATACAAGGTGATAAGATTTAATATATCTAAAAATGACTTATTTCTTATAAAAGAATATAACAAAACACAATTGCTTTAGCTTGACTTAATAGGAATAGTGAGTGTTTTGTTATATTCTTTTATAACAAGTGTTGAAAGGGGTATAAATGTATGAGATAAATATTTTCTAAGCAAATGATTGTAGTAGATGTAAAAAAGTTCAATATTATAAACTTGAAGGAATTTCTTACTGCATTTTATGGATTATTATTCCAATTTCTCAGGTAAAGAAAGACTAACAAAATGTCCTTTCATCGCAGATACTACTAAATTTTATTCTTACCCAGAGCCCCAATTCTGTGAAAGAGCATGTCAAAACAGCTATTTTCTTTACAAATTAGGACAATCTGTAAAAGTTACATCAAATTTGCAGCAGGTCAGATGGTGAAGAATCTGCCTGTGATGCAGCAGACCCGGGATCAATCCCTAGGTCAGGAAGATCCCTGGAGAAGGGAATAGCAACCCACCCCAGTATTCTTGCCTGGAGAACGCCATGGACAGAGGAGCCTGGTGGGCTACACTCCATGGCATCACAAAGAGTCAGGCACCACTGAGCGCCAACACTTTCACTTTCACACTTAAGTCAGGATAGGGTGGTTTCCCATACAGTGTTGCTGCTGCTGCTGCTAAGTCACTTCAGTCGTGTCCAACTCTGTGCGACCCCATAGCCAGCAGCCCACCAGGCTCCCTCATCCCTGGGATTCTCCAGGCAAGAATACTTGAGTGGGTTGCCATTTCCTTCTCCAATGCATGAAAGTGAAAAGTGAAAGTGAAGTTGCTCAGTCATGTCCGACTCTTCGCGACCCCATGGACTGCAGCCTACCAGGCTCCTCCATCCATGGGATTTTCCAGGCAAGAGTACTGGCGTGGGGTGCCATTGCCTTCTCCATACAGTGTTGGGTCAGCTGGTAAATTCATATGATTTTTCTTGAAAGACTCCACTAGCATTTATTAAAATTTAACTTTGTACATCTTCTAACCCAGCAATCTGACTTCTGTATGTTAGCTTGGAGTAATACACCTGAGTACAAAGAAGTGTGCAAAAGAATGATGTTATAGCATTGTTTCTAATAGCATTCATAAACAAATAACCCCAGACAATGGGATATTATCTTCATATTATCATAGTGAAAAGAATAAAGTTGTCCTACATTCACCAACATTGGGAAATCTTCAAGGCATAATATTAAATAAAAACAAAGTTTCAGAACAGCACTTAGAGTATATCATTCATGTTTTAAACAAAAGGTATATTTCTGTGTGTGTGTGTGTATGAGTATGCAGGTAGGCAAATGCATTGAAACAGTTCTGGAAGAATATATATATCAACTATTCATGCTAGACACATCTAGGGAAGAATGAGGGATTGAGAAAACAGAGCGAAAATGGAAAATTGCTGTATTTTTTCTGCATTGAGAGTTTCCCAGTGAGATTATAGAATATATAAAACCAGGTAATTTATTTAATGATTTTAAAAATGGAAGAGGTTTTATCATTTTAAATGCCCAAAAGATTTCAAGTACTGGCTGTTTCGTCACATTATTAATCATTTTAGACACCAAAGCATTTAAAAATCCACAAACTAGAATTAATATATTAAAAATTAACAAATAGTTACTGCTGAGGTAATACTACACCGTGAGTTCACAGTATGTTGTGTTATTCCCATTGTAAGAAATAGGGGAAAAAATTTAGAAGTTCCATTTAAAACTGGTGTGAAATCCCCATTGTCTCTAGAATGCAAAAGTTGGAAGAATGTTTTCTCCCACAGCTATCAGAAAAGCTCTGAAAGCTTTGTCCCTCTCCTGTAGTGTGGTGGCCATGTGAACACTGAAGATTATGAAATGGTAGTCACAGCCTCTGAAGACTTTATCAGTGAAATAAATAATTTTTAAAGAAAACCGTTCTATTATTCCATGAGTCCAAAAACAATAGATTTTAACCAAGTTGATTTTAAGATACCCTCTTTATAAAAATAAGCAGAAAGCGATCTAATATTTCCTGTTTTTAGACTAAAAGACATGGGTAGGAAGAGTAAAATCTAAGAACAAAAATTGCAAAATAATAAGAACCAGAAAGCAAATGAAAAAGTATTACCCACAGGAACATATGAAGACTTCAAACAAAAATGTTAAAGAAATTGCAGGTTACATGATTGCTTTTCAGAAAAAAAAAAAAAGCGAGAGAGAGAAATCAGGGTTCAGAAAGAGATTAGAAAACTGAAAAACAAAATTGCAAAAAAAAATTGGAAAAAGCAGTAGAACAAAAGGAAAAAATTATTTAAAAAATTAAAGCAAAATTAAGATCAAGATGACAAACCGAATAAACATGAGTGAAAGGGACAGCCGGTTGGTAGGCTTGAGGGAAATTAATAAAACCATGTATAATAATAAAATATATTAAAAACACTGTACAAAAGACGGATATGAAAGTTAGGCCAAAAAAAGCTAACGTGTGTAACTGGTATTCCTGAAGAAGAAAAGAGAATATATTGACTAGAAGACACATCCAAAGATGGAACAGAAAAAAGCTTGTATTAAATAAGAAATATTTAAACTAAAACGTACATGTTTTCATGGAGAAGGAAATGGCAACCCACTCCAGTGTTCTTGCCTGGGAAATCCCATAGGCAGACAAGCCTGGTGGGCTATAGTCCATGGGGTTGCAAAAGAGTTGGACACAACTTAGCAACTAAACAACAAACAACAAATACTTGTTTTCAAGGTGAGTATAATTTTAAAAACACAAAACACAGCAAGACTGAAAGGTATTATTTTTCAAACAAGCACTGTATTTCTACATCACAAGCAAACACTCAGTGTTCAAAATACATGGCTTACGTAAACCCAAAGTCTGATTCCCTTGTCTCAACAAATCTTAGATCCTCTACATCCAAGCAACAGGACACAGAAGCATTGCAATAAACATACACATTTATCCCCTGTTTAACATCAGTCATTTGTTTTCTTTTTAAAGACACTGAATTTTGTCCCTTTATTAATCCTTATAGTCTCACTAATTAAGTAAATAAGGTGGGAAAGAAAAAGAACATTTTGACTATGGTTCTTTCTCTCATTCACTTTCTCATATCTTCTTCCCATTCCTTTCTAAGCAATTTCTTTTATTAAATTTTATAGCAAACTATTAATCAAATTTTGCACAGACACACACTTTATCCAAGCATGTGTACAAACTTACTTTTTAACATTTATTTTAATTTATTTGGTTGCACAGGGTCTTGGTTGCAGCACACAGGATCTTTAGTTGTGGCATGCAAATTCTTAGTTGCGTCATGTGGGATCTGGTTCCCTGACCAGGGATTGAACCCAGGCCTCCTAAATTGGGAGCCTGAGCCTTAGTCACCGGACCACCAGCAAAGTACTGTATGTACAAAGTTAACACAAAGAGAGGAAATATGGCTCCATGGGTGACCGCAAGTGCCAGAGCAAAGCTCATGTTTTCCTCTGTAAGAAACCAAGACTGTAAGAGGAAGAACGGGTATGCGTATTGCTGCATGGACTAGGAGCTACAGTTGCCTTTCATTTTCACACTGCATATAATTTTTCCTTAATTTATAAAATCAGTAAAAACTAATAAAGAAGAAGATTCTACAATGCTAGTAATGTTCTATTTCTAAATCTGCATTCTGATTAATGAACACATAAGTGTGTTGTTGTGATAATTCAGTGAGCTATAGGTTTTAAGTATACTTTTGTGCACGTTTCTGTATGTATGCTATACACAGAATAAAAAGTTTACATTAGAAAAATAAAGCACTTTTCTAACAATGCCATATAAATGTTTGTTAAGCAAGTGATGATTGTGCATTTCAGTGTCAGATTTACAGCAAATACTCATTAGGCTGGGCTTCCCAGATGGCTCAGTGGTAAAGAATCTACCTGCCAATGCAGGAGACACAGAAGATGTGGGTTTGATTCCTGCGTTGGGAAGATCCCAGGAGGAGGAAATGGCAACCCACTCCAGTATTCTTGCCGGGGGAAATTCCACGGACAGAGGAGCCTAGTGGGCTACAGTCTGTGGGATCGCAGAGATCAGACACGACTGAGTGACTAAGCATGTGCCTACACACCCATTAGGGTATTAGCTGAACTGGTGTTCCACCAAGATGGAATTTTAAGCCAAAGTCAGGGTGCTACGCTTCTTTTTGTTGTACACACCTAGCGGAGAGTCCCTGTCTCCCTCCCTCCTTTTCTCCCTCTCTCTACTCTCTCTCTCTCTCCCTCTCACTCTCAGTCTTTCCACAAATCTAAACACTCCTCAGGACCAAAAAGATGTGTTTAGTTTCACCTGCAAAGATAAGTATAATCTGTGTCAAATTCCAAAATGTATCACCATACATTATTTACTTTAGCAGTTCCCATTCAGAGCCGTTTCCTAACTCTTCTAGATTGGCTTTTTAAATAGAGCCATAAGAAGCTTCTGGCAGCTAAGTGCATCCAATTTAGAAACGCTTTAGACAATTTGAAAGGACTGGATGTCCTCAGATTTGACCTGAGTAGAGAATTAGATATTGGCTGGGAAAATGGAAAGGAGAGAAAGTTCTCCTTTTAACACAACACTTTAATTTCATCTTCAACTCTGAGAAATGGGGAAACTGCTTGCCAAACAATTGTTTTATAATTCTGGAACTGAATCATGCTCAAACTCAGTCATATCCGACACTTTGCAACTGTTGGGACTGTAGCGCACCAAGATCTTCTGTCCATGGGCTATTCTAGCCAGGAATACTAGAGCAGGTTGCCATTTCCTCCTCCAGGGAATCTTCCCAACCAGGGATTGAACCCACGTCTCCTGTGTCCCCTGCATTGTAGGCAGATTCTTAATCCACTGAGCCATCGAGGAACTAATTTTATTTCTTCTGTTTCCAACCAGAAAAAAGTCTATAACCATAAATTTATTTTCAAAACCAGAAAGAATATTTATTCCATATGACTTATTTTTTAAAGACACCAAAAAATTAAAGTTAGTACAAGGGGAGGTGATTGCTCTTATTAACCATCCTTTTTAAGTGAATCTGCCTCAAACTCACTATTGTATCCTGGGAAATGTGAGTTATAACAGAGATCCTGGTAACCAAAGCTCAGGACCAAAAAATGAGGGAGTCAGCCAAGCAGGTGATTCAGGCTACCTTCAATTTGAGGCAGAGGAGCGTGTGAGCAGGAGAGAGAAGTAACCAGAGGACATGGAATTACTAAGTGAAAGGGAGCCAGCAATTAAAGAAGTGACACACCCTGGTTTTAAAATGACAACGAGCTGTCCTCTACCCAATCGTCTACAGCCTGACTCTATGCCAACGTGTGGCAGGCTGGGAGGCTTGGGCCACAGCACAGGGACTGACTGTGGCAAGACTCCTGCTTGCTTAGAGACCCAAGACAAGAGCCTGCCTCTAAGGGAGGCAAGGTCAGAGCACTGGAGTTTCCTAACACTTCCCTCATCTGACTCTAAGATATAGTTCACTGCAGTGTTTATTTCAGGAGCCCGGCACTTTCAAGTAAACCCCAGGTACCTACCAATACCAAAAGAAAGTTTTATGCTTTGTAAAACTCAATAAAACCATGAACAAAAAATGCACACACAGAAAACCACTAGATTGCCCGAGCACTCCTTAGAAATAACTGCTGGTTGACAACCACCACCTGTATATCTATTTTTGCTCTCTTCCCCAGTTCCTTTGCAAATTCTGCAAGCAGCCACTTAAGTGTGGGTGCTTCACAGGCACTAGGGTGAAAGTGGGAGGAAAGTAAAACTGGGTGCATGGTTTCAGTAACACGGAACAAATGAGCTCAGGAGCAATTAGCACACTAAGAAGGGGTCCCGGCTGTCTGCAGAGTGAGCTCTGCTCTCAGGAGCTCCAACCCACGTTTAATGAGGGCCCCTTCAATCACATCTTCTTTTTTTTAAGCCATGAAATGTGGTACCTTGACAGTGGGGCAGGCAACACATCTCAAATCACCCAGATGCTTCTTCCCACAACCAGCCTCATTCACCCGCAGGGAGAGGCAGAGTAGCCATTTTTGTTGTATCAATAGAAACACCCCTGGCCGGTGACCAGACCAACTTAGGTGTAACAGAGCAAACAGTCAGGTGGTGTGACCAACCTGATTTTCAGGTCCAGTTTTTCCTGGGCTGAGGCGTTTCCTGGAATAGCTCCAGAAAAAGTGGGCTTGGGGGCATCATCCTACAATGGCCTTGTGAGCATCCCATAGCAGCCACACTGTCCCAGGACCTAGACCTGGGTGGGTGGTGCAGGGCAAGTTACTTCATTTATTCCTATAGGCTTTGGTGTCCTGATGCAGAAAATGGGAGGTGGCGATTGCTGGCTTTCCCAGCATTTCTCAAATTGTGGTTTTCAGAACATCTGTGCCCTAAAACAGCATCTGGAAGTGGTATTCTAAGAAGTAGGGGGAGGGGTGGTAGGAAGAGTGTGCTCAGGTGAGGGGGGTAATTTTTCACTCCATCAATTCTATGTTTAGGATTGGCTTTACGTGGTGCCAAGAAAAAGCAGACCAACTTTTAGTCAATTTTATTGTTTTCTTTTAAACCTGTTGGTAGGTAATACAGCCCCTTACTGCTGCCACCCAGGGTGGACCTCTCCCACCCCAAACACCCCTCCCCCAACTTTGGTGCCACACTGGTGTGTAACACATGATTGACTCAACTACTTTTTAATGAATGAGTTTCTCATTTTTTTTTCTAGTCAATGACACTGTTAAACTATTACTGAATTAAAATTGAGGCAGTTTTTGATAATTTGTCATTCTAGAGCACTGTAGTTTCCTCTTTGCCTTACTTCCTCATTCAAAAGACAGGGGAGTAGAGGGTGAGATGTATGGAGACAGTAACATGGAAACTTACATTACCATATGTAAAATAGATAGCCAACGGGAATTTGTTGTATGGCTCAGGAAACTCAAACAGGGGCTCTGTATCAACCTAGAAGGGTGGGATGGGAAGAGAGATGGGGAGGGAGGTTCAAAGGGGAGGGGATACATGTATACCTATGGCTGACTCAGTTGAGGTTTGACAGAAAACAACAAAATTCTGTAAAACAATTATCCTTTGATTAAAAAATTAATTACTTAAAAAAAAAAGACGGCCCACCACCAATGTTACATTGCTCATCTTAAGATGCCCTCTATCGGTGCCTTAAAGAATTTAACAGGCTTGTTAAACTATTTACAGGGCAAATCGTGCATTTAAGAATGAAAGGTTTATGCTATGCAGAGCTGGGGAAGTGCCTGTAGTAGAAACGAGGCTCAAATCCCTCCTGAACTAATTTGGTAGGCCTAGGTTTGCCACCTTCATACCAAAGGAAGTTCAAATTTGGGGGTGTAGATTTGTTTCTCTTAAGGAAAAAATACATATATTTAGTATGTTAGCTAACTTTGAACGTGTGCATCTTCACAAGCATGATCCCAAAGACCCGAGAATGAATTTCTGCCTTCTTAAAGATAAAATTAGGATAATCCACGAGAGTTACAATTCTGAAAGAAATCAATAAAGGTCATTCCCCAGGCTTTCCTTTCTCTGGAAGGCTCTTATTAGGAAAAAAAGAAAAAGTATTTCTGAGCTGTATGAATAGTAACATATCTCAGCAAAGTGCATGACAAACAAGTGTGAGGTGCATAAGACCCAGCTCTTCACTAACAGGCTGGGATTATCTTCAAGCCAACTACACCTGGAAGAATCAGAATGCTCCTTGGAGGCGAAAAAGAGAGAGAGAAACAGGAGGACTAGGAAAAGTAAGTCAAAGGACTACACCAGCAACCCCAGCCTGTGAAAGCAAGAATGCAGTCTGACATCCTCATTCATGACATAAAGATAATGCCAGTAAAGAGTTTCAGACACCTCACAGTAAAGTCTCATTTCTGGAAACCAGGGTTCCAGCAAATAGAAAGCAACTGTGTGTTTGTGTGTGTGAGAGTGTACATGTGTGTGTACGTGTGTGCATGCACCTTCAATAAACCCAAAGAACAAATACTTACCACCTCCATGAACTAGGTACTGCCCTAAACACAACGCATGCATGCTTTATCTTATTTAATCTTCACAACCCTAAGAGTTTCAAATGGAAACTGAGTATAAAGAGATTAAGCTATTTGCTCCTAGATCTGTGGCAGCAACATAGGTGGCATGGCCAGAATTCAGCCTAGGTCTTAAATCAATATAAATGGTGAATTTGATGTTTGCCATTGCCGTTGGTTGAATACCTAGCCAGTTTCCCCTGGAGACCACATGCAATAAAAAAATGACCATGGGGCCAGATGGGGCAGTTGGAGATAGACTGGGATATTTGCATAAGGCATCCGTCCACAGAAAGGCAGTATCCAGAGAAAACTCCATCCAGTGGAAGTCCAGCTTCCTGGGCTTTCTCTCAAGGCAGAGCCCTCTGAGAACACTTTAAGCTGTAAGTCGTACGCAGCTGCGCATCACCCATCTCAAATCCCACCGTTAGAAATAGTCTTCTGCCACCCAGTACAAGCAAGTCCCTGACCTACAATCCACTATTAACCTTAGAAAATAAAAGGTTAAGATGCATTCTCCTCCCTAAATAGGCATTGTGTTGAAGAGACTGAAGCTTCGATGCCTGTTTAAAACGCTAAATATTTACTCTTCAACAGAACCAGTAAATCCTTCAGTTCCAGGATCACATACATAAACAGGTTCCACTGCCTCTGTAAGCCACACCATCTCCCCACAGGTACATCCAACACATGAAATCACATTACAGAACATTATTTCTTCTCATAGTAAATACTGTAGTGTACTATGTTATCAATTATTTTTTACACAATGTATATTTTTAAGAACCAGCTGAGTCCTCCTTAACTACATTTTCACAGACAGTCTTCCAATATCACAAAGTAGGCACATTCCCCAATTTACAAGCGAGAAGACCAAATTTCAGGGCATTCTGTCCACTACTGAATAACTGAGAAGAGGCAGTGTTTGAATTTAAACCCAAGTTCCACATTCTTTCTGATATCCTATCCATTTTCCTGTTAATCCTCGTGAGGAATATACATTTCTAATTAAGTCCTATAAGTGTATACAACAGTAACAGAATTTAAATGCAGTATCACTCTGGAGTATACCCAAGGACTCAAAGATATCCATACTCCCACTGACGGACAAAGCCCTTATATTCTCTTAATCTCCAGCATGCCTAAGTGACTGGTTCTCAATTTTCCTTCAGTCAAGCTATTGTGTCCAAAACTGCCACTCTGGTTAAAGCACCAAGTCACTTTATTTTGCTTTGAAATGGTGATCTATTAAGACAAAAATCTACAGAGCCACTCAGACTAGCTGGCAGCTTCTACTCTGACACTTGCCAAACCGTGTCCCTAGACAAGATTCTAGATGGTTCTGTTTCTCTCCCCTATTCTTAACTCTATGTTGCTCCTCTGCTGTCTAAACTAAACCGGCCTGTCTTTTAAAAGGATTTGTAGCAATGAGGGGAACTTGCCCAATGGCTCACTTGGTAAAGAACCCACCTGCCAACACAAAAGATGTGGGTTCAATCCCTGGGTCGCAAAGATCCCCGGAGAAAGAAATGGCAAGCCCCTCCAGTACTCTTGCCTGGGAAATCCCATGGACAGAGGAGCCTGGTAGGCTACAGTCCATGCGGTCACAAAACAGTCAGACTTAGCGACTAAACAACAGCAGCAATGAGCAGCAGAAGGAAGGAAAGCGGAGAGGGGGAGAGAGAGACAGAGAAAAGTAGAAAGAGAGGGAAAGGATAGAAGGAAGGAAGCTCGGAATGGAGAGAGGAAGGAAGAAAGGTGAAAAAATGGAACGGAAGGGAAGGAAAGGAAAGAGAAAAAATAAAAGGCAAAAATAAATGAAGAAAGGAAAGAATAGGGGAAAAAAAGGAAGAGAGGAAGGAAAGAATCACAATCACAGCTTCAGGACAGCAACAACAGCTTTGAAACCAGAAAACCTCAACCATAAGATGTGACATTTATACAGACATCGGCAAGTCACAAATGTGATTCCTAGTTCGCTATGGACTGCATCTTCCCCGCAATGGAAAACCATTTGGGTATCTCCAACCCCACACCTGCCAAAAACAACCCGCACAATCCAATTTTGAGGTAACAAAAGCAAAAGCAGGAATAGGAAGCAGGAGTGGTCTACAAGAAGTTCATTTTGAAGGCTAGCAGTGAGGAAGAGAAAGTTCTCTTGAAAAACAGCAAAACCTGCCCCAAATACTCTCATAAACGAATGATGGAAAGCAGTGTTTTGTACAATGATCGAACATTAATATAAACTTTGAAAACTACTTTTCAGTAATATGTACCTGCCGCTGCTCGCAATCAACTGCTTGCAACAATCCTTGCTTGCAACCTGCCCTGTAGTAGATAGCATTTAAGCAAAACCATGTTCAAATTTACAAGTGTCTAAAAACATTTGCTTACAAAAAGGGTGTGAAGTTAAATCAGAAACTAGGGAGAAAGGTCAGATCTGCTCTTCTCCCACTGCAAAAGCTTCCTACCAGAGGAAGTATCTCTGGCCTCGGCCGCCTGCCTTACTAGCAATTCACCCTATCACACTGGTTTGCTTTCAACGGAGCATGAAGTGAGAGAGCGTAAAGTAGAAGGCCTCTACTTTAGTCCTAGAGATCCTCTGAAAATGTACAGTGTGCTTTTCCCAAAGACATTTTGCTCTCCTTTTCTGGATATGCCAACAAATGGACTGAAGCAAGGTGTTTGGCTGGAGGGCCTTCCAAAAAGGTCTAGGATACTTGAGTGCTCTCTGGCCGTCAACCTTCCTTCCATCACCCCTTATGGAAGTGATGTTTATTCCTAAATAGAAAACTGTCGAGTCTAGAAAATGAAACCAGGTATTTCTAGTAAATGACTTTTCCTTTTAGTCAGTGAACTATCTTTATATTAGCATTTTGCCACCATCATCACCATCATCTATCTACAGAAATCTTACTTCAAAACTGAAACTCTGTACCCATGAAACAATAACTCCCCTCCAGCCCCTGGCAATCACCATTCTGCCTTCTGTGATTATGCATCTGACTCTTCAGGTACCTCATATAAGTGCAATCTTATAGTGTCTGTCTTTCTGTGACTAACCTATTTCACTTAGTATAATGTCTTCCAGTTCATCCATGTCGTAATGTGTTAAAATAGACCACATTTTGTTTATCCATTCACCTGTCAGACACCTGAGTTGCTCCTAGCTTTTAGCTATTGTGAATAATATTGCTATGCTCACGGGTTTGCAAACATTTGAGACTCACATTTCAATTCTTTCAGGCATATACCAGAAGTGGAACTGCTGGATCGCATACTAATTCTATTTTCAATTTTCTGAGGAACCTCCATATTGCTTTCCACAGTGGCTGTACCATTTCACACTCTCACCAACAAGGCACAGGGTTCAATTACTCCACATGATGACCAACACGTTTTTTCTTTCCTGTTTTGTTTTTTAATAGTAGCCATCCTAATGGGTGTAGGATGATATCTCATTGTGGTGTTGATTTGCATTTTCCTGATGACTCAGCTAATAATTTGCTTTTATCCAAAATTCAGAGAAAAAATATAAAGGTGTTTAGGCTCAATCTCTGAGTTTTCCTTTATAAAAACCCATTCATTCTTAACCCCTGAAACTTCTTCCAACCCCTTTCTCTCTGTCTCATCCTCCATACTAAACTCAGGATATTATCTACTTCATTCTTTTGCATGCATTCCTTCCAATATCTAGAATTTGAGAAACTTCCTTCCTTATGATGATGACTTAGGTTGTAGGAGAGAGTCAGTAAGCAGAAAGAAATGAGTATAAACACATGACTGGAGAAACAGATCAATACAAGACCATTCTGATTTTTAAAAAATCCGAAGGCCACCATTTCCTACCCAAAACGTTAGGATGTTTATCCCAGTAGAAAAACACACATGAATTCACAGAAAGTGAAATACAAGTGAGCCTTCCTCAGTGATCAATGCAAAGAAATACAGGAAAACAATAGAATGGGAAAGACTAGAGATCTCTTCAAGAAAATTAGAGATACCAAGAGACATTTCATGCAAAGATGGACTCAATAAAGGACAGAAATGGTATGAACCTAACAGAAGAAGAAGATATTAAGAAGAGGGGGCAAGAATACACAGAAGAACTATAAAAAAAAGACCTCTCACTCACCTAGAGCCAGACATCCTGGAATATGAAGTCAAGCAGACCTTAGAAAGCATCACTATGGACAAACAAAGCTAGTGGAGGTGATGGAATTCCAGTTGAGCTATTTCAAATCCTATAAGATGATGCTGTGAAAGTGCTGCATTCAATATGCCAGCAAATTTGGAAAACTCAGCAGTGGCCACAGGACTGGAAAAGGTCAGTTTCCAACTTAAACCCAAAGAAAGGCAATGCCAAACAATGTTCACACTACTGCACAATTGCACTCATCTCACACACTAGCAAAGTAATGCTCAAAACTCTCCAAGCCAGGCTTCAACAGTATGTGAACTGAGAACTTCCAGATGTTCAAGCTGGATTTAGAAAAGGCAGAGGAGCCAGAAATCAAATTGCCAACATCCGTTGGATCACTGAAAAAGCAAGAGAGTTCCAGAAAAACATCTACTTCTGCTTTATTGACTATGCCAAAGCCTTTGATTGTATGGATCACAACAAACTGTGGAAAATTATGAAAGAGATGGGAGTATCAGACCATCGACCACCTTATCTGCCTCCTAAGAAATCCGTATGCAGGTCAAGAAGCAACAGTTAGAACTGGACGTGAAACAACAGACTGGTTCCAAATCAGGAAAGGAGTATGTCAAGGCTGTATTTTGTCACCCTGTTTATTTAACTTATATGCAGAGCACACATGCGAAATGTTGGGCTGGATGAAGCACAAGCTGGAATCAAGATTGCCGGGAGAAATATGAATAACTTCAGATATGCAGATGACACCACCCTTATGGCAGAAAGCGAAGAATTAAAGAGCCTTTTGATGAAAGTGAAAAAGGAGAGTGAAAATGTTGGCTTGAAACAACATTCAGAAAACTAAGATCATTGCATCCCATCACTTCATGGCAAATAGACGGGGAAACAATGGAAAAAGTGGCTGACTTTATTTTGGGGGGCTCCAAAATCACTGCAGATGATGACTGGGAGGAAAGTTATGACCAACCTAGACAGCATATTAAAAAGCAAAGACATTACTTTGCCAAGAAAGGTCCATCTAGTCAAAGCTATGGTTTTTCCAGTAGTCATGTATGGATGTGAGAGTTGGACTGTAAAGAAAGCTGAGTGTTGAAGAATTGATGTGTGGTGTTGGAGAAGACTCTTGAGAGTCTCTTGGACTGCAAGGAGATCCAAACAGTCCACCCTAAAGGAGATCAATCCTGGGTGTTCATTGGAAGGACTGATGCTGAAGCTGCAACTCCAATATTTTGGCCACCTCGTGTGAAGAACTGACTCATTGGAAAAGACACTGATGCTGGGAAAGATTGAAGGTGGGAGAAGAAGGGGACAACAGAGGATGAGATGGTTGGATGGCATCACCAACTCCTTGGACATGAGTTTGAATAAGCCCCTGGAGTTGGTGATGGACAGGGAAGCCTGGCGTGCTACAGTCCATGGGGTTGCAAAGAATAGGACACAACTGAACGATTGAACTGAACTGAACAAATATTTGGGGAAAGTTCATCATGAGTAACATAAAACACACTCATATACAAGAATAACATCTCTTCAATTTTCAAAGAAAAAAATTTTCTTCAAATAATAATAATATGCATGCTGATAAGAAAATACAAATGAATATAATCTTTCCTGACACCAATTTGGTAATTTGTATCTATCAAGAACACTAAAACATTTATCTTTAGTCTTAGAAGTACCACTTTTAGGAAACATTCTTTAGGAAGTTATCAGTAATTGAAAGATTTATACACATCAACTGGAAACAGCCTAAATATCCAACAATAATATAGAAAGTGAAAGTGAAGTCACTCAGTCGTGTCCGACTCTTTGCGACGCCATGGACTGCAGCCTACCAGGCTCCTCCATCCATGGGATTCTCCAGGCAAGAATACTGGAGTGGGTTGCCATAATATAGGGACTGGTTAAATGAATTATAGTATATTCACAGCATAGAATAATGTAGTCATTGAAAATACTTTTGAATAAGTTTAATGACATGGCAAATATTGAGACTATATCATTAAATGGCAAAAGAAATTTCTCTCTCCTCGTTCTAGAGACTGGAAGTCTAAGATCAGAGTGCCAGCAGACCTGGTGTCTGGTGAAGTCATCCTTCCTGCTTCACAGACAGCCATCTTTTCACTGTGTCCTCATGAAGGGGGCTTCCCTGGTGGCTCAGATAGTAAAGAGTCCACCTGCAATGTGGGAGACCCGGGTTCAATCCCTGGGCTGGGAAGATCCCCTGGAGAAGGAAATGGCAACCCACTCCAGTACTCTTGCCTGGAAAATTCCACGGACTGAGGAGTCTGGTGGGCTACAGTCCATGGGGTCACAAAGAGTTGGACGTGACTGAGTGAATTCACTTTCACTTTCATGATGGAAGGGGTGGGGGAGCTCTCTGGAGCCTGTTTTTTTATGAAGGCACTAATCCCATACACACATGAAGATTCCACCCTCATGACCTAGTCACCTCCCAAAGTTGCCACCTCCTACCATCATCACCTTGACACTTGCAACTTATGACTAAAGATGGCCACCTATGGATTTTGAGGGTACGTAGAGCTTCATTCCATTGCACACTCCACGCTTCTAAAATAAATCTGAAGATATCAGTGTTTTCATTATTAAGGTACATTATGGGAATATCCTTCAGTTATGAAACTCACCTGGCATCCCACTTTTTCCTTACATTCACTCATACCTATCCTTTCCCCTCTAACCATCAAGAATACAGCCCCATTCATTTTTCTCTCTCTCCTCTCCTCTCTTCTCCTCTGTGATCTCACCCAAGGCTATTGACAAGACCAAGATATTAAGCAAACCCATAAGAAAAACTAACCCACTGGCCAGACATTCCCTCTGATACAGCTGAGACCTGTTGTTCTTTGAGGGTTTGGGGGCAATAGGTCATTATTTGACACCTCTGATGTCAGCCTCTGAAGAATGACAGTTCTCATGTAGCTTAGCACTTGGAAAACCAACCTGACATGAGTGAGTTGCTCATTTCTTACCCAGCCATCACAAGAGGTATCAGGCCTATTCTTTGTTGTTCAGCTGCTAAGTCGTGTCTGACTCTGCAACCCCATGGACTACAGCACACCAGGCTTCCCTGTCCTTCACTATCTCCCAGAGTTTGCTCAAACTCACACCCACTGAGTCAGTGATACCATCCAGCCATCTCATCCTTTGGCTCTGGGATCTAGCTAAAAAAGTTCTAAGGAAAGAGAGCAATTGCTTTCTCTGGAGAATATTCTTTGTTGGTTATTCTGAAATAGTATAGCTTTTTGGAGCACAAGTGATAACAGCCCAAATGATTCCTTTAACTCAACCCATAATTTAAAAATATAAGAAACAAAACCATTAGCTAGGATATTTGTATGTATGAAAAAAACTCTTTATTCTTAGATGACTTATTACTACCTGCAAAAAAATAATGTTTAGCCTGCCTTAAAGTTTCAAGAGATAACAATTAGTAAACTTCAAATATTATAGCATTCCTATAGGATGAATCAGATAACTGAGAAAGTGCAAGCAACCTTGGATTACAAAGGCCATCAACTTCACTGCACAAAAGAAAAAATAAGGGACACAGAAATTAGGTGGCCACCCCAGTGTGAGGTAAGTTTGACTAGAATGCAAATATTCTGATTCTCAATAAGTACTTTCTGTGTCTCTCTAAACCCACAAGGAAGAAAATGCATTAGCATTACCTTTTATAACAGTAACACAAAAATGTCTTTATTTCTGAACAGAAATTCAGCAACATTTTAATCCTACAT
>NW_011495014.1:562953-566561 GCF_000754665.1 Bison bison bison
TTTATGAATACCATAGCAGCACATATTTTTTTAAAAGAGTTTAGAAGAAGCATTTATTATAATTCCAGAGAATGGCTTATTGAGCCTAAACAAGTATTAAATCAAGAAAATTCATCAAATAAATGATGCTATGTTATTAAATAATATTTTGTTCCTTGTCAACAAGCCAACAACATGACCATATACACTACAATTTTCATTCTACAAGAAACTTCTAGGTTTTCTCAGTAAACAACAGATATTTTACTCAGTTAAGCAGGTAATATCTAAGGCCATGCTAGAAACCACCAAGCTTTGGGCCATTCACAGACTCAGGCAGAAGTCACTGAATTTAGACTGCTCCATTTTTGACCAACCATGCCAGGTATTCACACTGTTATCCATATGGTGCTATAACATGGCATTGTTCTGGCCACTCGTGCCTTCACTGCCAACAACCCACGAGCGGGGGTGAAATTAAAAAGATAGGACTGCTCAGTTGGGCAAAGGCCAATTCAATTCATTCTTTAGTGTTTCTCTTTATAGAGAGAAATAAGTAAGACTGAGGAGAATGAATCCAAATTCACAATTTTAGTCTCAACAAGAGTACTGAAGGCTCCCATTTAATAGAAATTAAGGTCTTGGATAATCAGTTATTTCATAGGTATGTTCTCAGCTTTGAAATAAACGATAACGGCCTAAAAGGAACAGAATCCTAGGGGAATTATTTCCTATTACAAATCATTTTATAAAAAGATTTCCAACCAGCTTCTTTAAATCGTGTTATATATTACAGAAAACTGCAAAAGAAAAAGAAACCTGCCCAGTGTGTTGTAAGGGTACCAAAAGTGAGCTGTGTCAATGCCAACAGTATTGGCTAGTTCAGTTATACTGATTCAGGTCTTTGATGGGTGCTGAAAAGCAGGCCACAGGTTGGATGCCAAAATGTGTCCCTTAGGTTTGAGAAGACGAGAAACATGCAGTACTTGAAATTCTGGATACAATTATACCCTTGGATTATCAGAAAAGTGAGAGTGTCCCAAATGGTTAAAGACAGAGTTGTCACTACTATAGGAAAAAGCAAAGTAGACACCATTCCAAAAGTCAGTAGCATCTTGTGGTACATGGGCCATCCTGGATTACTATATTGAGTATTAATCACAAACTTTCACTTTTCCTATAGGCTACTAAATCACTTTTATTTGGATCAAGGGTCTGCAAGAAACTCACCAAGTCTCTACATATCAATATGAGGACATCTGCTGTGACTAACAGTTGAAGGCAGCTGACCCCCTTGTGTAAACTGTAAGTCATAGGATTGTGCAAAGGAAGAAAAAGATGTTCAGGAAGAGGAAAAATGAAATTCCAGTTTCAACTATGAAAGTAACTTTTATTTTAAAAAAAAGGGCAGAAAAAGGCGAAGTACAAAGCTATCTCCATTCTCTAACAAATGTATTTCTTCCAACCAAAGGAACAGCCTGGAATCAGCTTTCTGCACACAGGTCAATAGCTGACATGCTTGTTTTTCAAAACATAACGCTATACTTCTCTTTCAATGCATTAGCCAGCTAAAAGTGAGTGTGGCCAGGATTTATCAGCCAGGATTGATCAGACGTCATTCAGCAACTGTATGGAGTCCCTACTATGTGAGGTCACAGAGCAACTGGCTGCTCCCCACAGGCTCTTTTTGGAGAGACTGCAAGTTCAGATATGAGTTCCCATTTTCTATCAGTAAACATCTGCTCTACAAGCAACTCTAACCCTGCAAACACATCCACTTTCTCACTGTAAGTCTCAGCGCAGGATGGGATCAAAGAGGGCATCTGTGCTAGAGTCCCATCATTTGAAACAGCTCTTTAAGTCTGTTCCTTTGTGCATGTTAATCTCTGCAGGTGAAACAGCTGATTTAGTTCTCAAGCAACAATAATGCCCATTGAAAAATACACCTTCCTTAAACAAAAGATACTTATTGTTCCCATGAAGTACTGTCTGTTGCCATTTCCAGCAGCAAATGACACAAAAGACAAATTCTGCCGTTTGTGCCACTCAAGAGTGGCTTAGGACAAAGAGAAATACCAAAAACAAAAACAAAACAAACAAACAAACAAAAAAAACAGAGCAAAAGCTTAAGAAACAAGACCAAGATGAGTTGGGGACAGGAGAGGAGAAAGGAAGTCTAAGGGAGAAGTGGAGTCTATACTCAGTGATCTGAGTTCAGCATGTACTGATGAATGGAGGGCGGGGGAAGGGAGAGAAAGGGTAGGTAAGGTTTTCGGTTGAGAAAACGAAGCGTGTTCTGCTGTCCCGGTTTTGTTTCAATAGCACCCCGGAGAATGCATGGCAGGCAAAATCTAATCTGATACCTAAGATTAATTCAATAAGTAACACAAGTTTGTTTATGACACAAAGGTTACCCAACCAAAATCCGGTTATTATACAAACAATAATATGGCAATTCTTTAAATTGCCAACCAAATCCGGTTATTATACCAACAATAATATGGCAATTCTTTAAAACTATTTGTGTTCTGGTATCAAAGTTTATGGTTACTCATAGGAAACATCTATCAATTTAATAATACCCTTTTGCAGGCTGTGCACCCGTCCCGTCCTCTTTTAAAGAAATCGCTAATGGCCCGGAGTCCTGGAAACCTACAAACTATTGTCACCTATTTCCCAGCACTGTGGTCTGATACTCAGTGTCACTGATGGAAACCAAACAGCTGCCAGAAGCCAGAGTCCCTGGAGAAATTTCCGAAGCCCAGTCCGGGCAATCCGTGGGCCAGGGTGAAAGGATTTGGAAGTGTGCACTGTTCCTCCGTCCTCCCGGCCGCGCGTCCGTAACGTTTCTGGCTGTCAGGTGAGTGGCAACAAAGCTCGGCGGGGAAGCCTCTCCCGGCAGCGCGCCGTGATCACCCGGCAAAGAGGGACAATCCCGGCGGAGTGCAGCGTGTCCCGCGGCCAGCCGTTGCTCACCTTTGTTCGCCCGCCCTCTCCGCGAGGAGGAGAGCGCGGGTCCGGGGTGCGGGGGGCTACCCCAATGCTCCCCAGGCCCTCTCCGGCGCCCCGGAGGAAATTCGGAGGCCAGCCAGACCCTCTCCGGCTCCCAGAACCTCAACAGTGCTAAGGGGTCAGCAACCCCTTCCAGAACACAAAGGTTGGGAGGCGTGAGCGCTAGCGCTGGGGGCGCGGGTGCGTGCGCCACAGAGCACGCGAGTGTGCGTGTGCGCGCAAGGATGTGCGGGTGTGTGTGTGTTTGTGTGTGTGTGTGTGTGCGCGCGCGAGGGTGTGCGTTGGGGGGAGGAGCGCTCCAGCTCTCCTTACCTCTCGAAGATAAGCCGTACCATTAACATGCAGAAGGCCAAGGGGAAGGCGAGATAGAGGTCCTCAGCCTGCGGGAAGGTGGCTTCCTCCGTGTTCTTCAGGTCCGCCCAGGTGACATTGTGCGGGAGCCAAAACCTCTCGTTCCAAAACCAGGCTAAGATTCCTGCCATCTTGCTTTGTCCACTCTCGTCCTGGGCTCCCGCGGCCCGCCGAGCTCTCCACCGCGCAGGGCGCCAGGGGATGCGCGCGCTGCTGGTCCGAGCCTGTGCCGCCGCCGCCGCTGCTGCCGCGTCCTCCGCGGCCGC
>NW_011495014.1:566661-566962 GCF_000754665.1 Bison bison bison
GGTGGAATCAGGAACTAGGGCAGGATGGTTTGCAAAGAGTCGTCTGCCTCTACCTCACGCCCGTCTTTCCCCATACCAGACCTTCAGCCTGGTTTTACTCCCGCTCGTCACCACAACCAGCTCCCCCAGGGAACAAGGCCCTCTGTTTCAATTAATGACGTTGTAGGAGAAATTAGGCACTTAATTGCTGTTTGATGATGATGAGATGATGTTGATGATAACAACCGCAGCGTTCTGCAAAACCAGCCCACAAAGTGAATCTCTCAGAAAATGGCGCCAGACCGCATTTTTACTTGGTACA
>NW_011495014.1:567062-567482 GCF_000754665.1 Bison bison bison
GAGGCACACGCGGCCGGCTAGCCCACGCCCGGAGGGCAGGGCGCAGCCGCTGCGCCCTGGGCGCAGGGGCACCGCTCCTGGGAGAGCCGACTGGCCCTGCGGTCACCGAGCTCTGGAGCGGCGCTTAGGGTAGCGACCTGGGTCCGGTTTCCCGAATCCGCTCCGGTCCCCCGGGCTTGCTCGCACATGCTCACAGCACCGGCTCCGGCGCGACTGGAGTTTCAGGGATCTCAGTCGGCTTCCAGTGCGCCTACAGGCGATGGGTGGGGGGCAGGTAGTGGTCGGGGTAGATATTCGGAACCACCCTTGCGCCAAGAGACAACAGCAAAAGGAGAAGTAGGGGGCACAGAGCGCAAAGGAGGAAGAAGTAGAGAGGAAAGTCACCCACTCCAGCGCTTTGAGTAAGGGTGGGGGGTGCGG
>NW_011495014.1:567582-591471 GCF_000754665.1 Bison bison bison
AACAACCGCAGCGTTCTGCAAAACCAGCCCACAAAGTGAATCTCTCAGAAAATGGCGCCAGACCGCATTTTTACTTGGTACATCAGTAGAGAATCTCCACTCTGCTACTCCTTGATTCTGCCTTTTGAATCGGAAACCTTTAGGGTGTTAGGACCCTTGAGACCTGACCCCAAGCACCTTAACTTCCACGATACATTTCCTCATTGCTACGGGAGCCATGTGTGGATCATCAGTTCAAGTAGTACATATTCCCTGGAATATTTTTGTGGAATTTTCTCACAAATATTCATTTCCTACTTGGTTCTGCTAGTAAGTTCTACTGGTTCTTTCCAAGAGGCAAATAAACAGACTTTCTTAATACACATTTCTTTACCCTCCCTCCCCCTCCAGCTGTCACCCTTTTACTCCTTCCTTTTAAAGCACATCTCTAAAGGCCTGTGGGAGAAGGCAATGGCACCCCACTCCAGTACTCTTGCCTGGAAAATCCCATGGGCGAAGGAGCCTGGTAGGCTGCAGTCCATGGAGTCGCTAGGAGTCAGACAGGACTGAGCGACTTCACTTTCACTTTTCACTTCATGCATTGGAGAAGGAAATGGCAACCCACTCCAGTGTTCTTGCCTGGAGAATCCTAGGGAAGGAGGAGCCTGGTGGGCTGCCGTCTGTGGGGTCACACAGAGTTGGACACAACTGAAGCAACTTAGCAGCAGCAGCAGCAAAGGCCTGTATCTGTTGCTTCCACTCTCTCCCCTCCATTCTCTTTTGGACTTCCACTGGAGCAGTTGCACCTCTCTGCTGCACTGAACTGCTCAAGGTCACCAGTGGTCTCCATGCTGCTAAACCCAAAGGTCATTTCTCAACACCTGTATGGGTAACCTTTGGCCAAGTTCATTAGTTGCTGCCTTTGGAAACACTTTCTTGTCTTGGTTTCCAAAAACCACATTCTTTCTGGTTTTCCTCCTACCGCCTGGCCACTTTTGCTGAATCTCCTTTCTGGTTTATTCCTCACCTTTCAGCTCCTTAAAGTTGGTGTGGCCTAGGAGGCAGTCTTTTTCCCTCTTCACTTTTCTGTGTTCATTCACTTGGTGATCTTATCCAGTCCCCTAGATTTCAGTGCCATCTGTGTGGCTTTCAGTGATATAGTGATGGCTGCAAAATATATATTTCTAGCTTGAACTTTTCCTTGAACTTCAGACTCCTAAAGCTACCGTCAAGTCAACTGCTCCACTTGGATGTCTAAGAGCCATTTCCTGTCCAGACTACTAACCTTCCCCCTAAGTTTTTTCCCTCCTGTTTCCTTGGCTCAGGCCAAAACCCTGGAGTCATCTTTTATCCTTTTCTCTCTCTTGTCTCCTTTATAACTAGTTACATATCCTGTCAGGTCTTCTTTTTCTCCAGTTGATTTATTTATTTGGCTGTGTAGGGCCTTAGTCGCAGCACGCAGGATCTACGATCTTCACTACAGCGTGTAGCATCTTTAGCTGTGGCATGAGAACTCATAGTTGTGGCATGTAGGATCTGGTTCCCTGACCAGGGGTTGAAATCCAGGGCCCCCTGCACTGGGAGCATGGATCTTAGCAGCTGGACCACCAGGGAAGTCCCAGGTCCATCTTTAACCTGTCTAAAGAATCACACTCTCTCTCACCACCTCTTCTTGGTTCAAAGAACCAACTACTGTCTTGGTTCAGGCAACCAACATTTCTTTTCTGAGTTACCGTAGTAGCCTCTTAAGCCCCAGTTTCAACACTTACACTTCTACAGTCTATTCTCAGCCCATGTGATCCAGTTGAACCGGTAGTATAATCGAATCTGAGCTTAAAGCCACACTGCTTCCCCATTTCTCCCCAATTAGAAGCCAAAGTCATTTCAGTGACCAAAGATATGCAACTGCATGTTACCTCTCTGACTTTGCTTGCCCTCCCTCATCCCCCTGTCGCTTACTTGGTGTGCTTTGTTCACACTGGCCTCCCTGCCCTGCCTGCAGAACATTTAGCATGACTTAGTTTCCATGGAGCTTTTCCTGCCAACTATCCATGCCCACTCTTTCTGTGATAAAGCACTCATGTAGTGAAGAGTTCCCTGGGCACCTTAGTTTAAATCTGTAATTCTCACTCCCCACCCCTTCTCTTCTTGACAACTTTCTTAGTTTGTTCTCCTCTGAAGAATTTATCACCATCTAACACAATATTTGTTTTACTGTTTTTCACTGGTCTCCCGACACAGACACTAAATTGTAAACTTTTGAAAGAAAGATTTCTGTTTATTGCTGTTTTATCCTTAGCGCTTAAAATAATGCCCAGCACACAGCAGGTACTCAATAAACTACTGAATTAATGAATCAACACTAACCTCACAAAAATCTTCTCTAAGAGAGGGGAAAAGGTGAATAAAAAATAGTGTTAAATTTTACATACTCATGTGAAGACTAGTGTGGGCATTAAAAGGGTGTGATCAATTCTAAGATTGGGTAGGGGTGGTATTCTTGAAGTGAGTATTCATCAGGGAGTAGGTAGGTCCCCATTTGAGACCATGCAGTGAGCTGCTCATTGTTACTGGTGACCTTTCAGAAAGATGCCGTTGAACTAAATGCATTCTTGTAGGCCACAGAGACGAGGTCTATTAAGGTCTCTTGCCACCTTTGTTGGGTAAAGTCATGTCACGGTGGATCCTGACCTTTTAGGCCCAAGAAGACTCCCTCTATGGCTGCCGCTGGCCCCTTGTCACTCTCACGTGTGCCTTGACGGGACCTTGCCTTCTCTGCTGCCCCAAAAGACCCGCTGTGTCCCCACACATATATAGCTGGAAACATTGGTGACTTAACACCCTGGGGCCTGAAATTTGACCCTGGGCAAAGGAAGCCAGTGGATAAATTTTCATTCTTTTCCCTCCCCTGCTCCTGGAACATACACAGTAACTTCAAACAAGCCCTCTGAAAAAAGCCCTGTGATACAGAGCATTCAGCTTATTTCAAAATTGTGGCTAGCTCAGGAATTGCATTTTCCTGTAATCAGGAAATTACATTTCCTCTCTTTCTCCCTCTTACTCCCCTTTTCTTTCATTCCTGTGATAGGTGAAAGTGAACAGTTGTGTCTGACTCTCTGCAACCTCATGGACTGTAGCCTTCCAGGCTCCTCTGGCCATGGGATTTTCCAGGCAAGAACACTGGAGTGGATTGCCATTTCCTTCTCCACGGGATCTTCCTGACCCAAGGATCAAACTTGCAGTCTTCCACAGAGTCTGCAGGCAGACTCTTTACCATCTGAGCCACTGGAGAATCCCAAGTCTTTCATCCCTGCTTCCCTGAAATTACACCTCCTTGGAAATGCTGTTTTTTCTAGAGAAGCCAAACTAAGATCGTGTTGCTCTCCTATTCATCAACTCTGAGAAGGTGGTGAGATTTCAGGAACACTTTGAAAGATAGCTTTTGTTGGACACTGGAAAGAGAACTCAGTACTGATCTGTGTATCTTGCACAAGTTGCTTAGTTTCTAAGAGCGTGTTAACACGCTCCTGCATAAGCTGTTACCAATAGTACGTGTCTTGCCTATGTCACCAGACGATCCTGAGGTTCACATGAAATAATACATAGGAAAAGACTCCTAAACTCTTAATACATTCTGTGCACATGCAGAGTTTAACAAACCTCTGCTCCTTTACCTGTCCAGCATATTCCCTACAGGCCATGGCTCCTTCCTATCACCCTTTATCCAAATGATTACCCCAGAAATAGTACAATAGAGCAAAATATCATTCCATGTCTTACCACATTTTATTGGTCCAGGAATGGACCCTTGTACCAAGATAGCAATTAAAATCCTTCTTCAGGTGTTGGGGCATGAGTCAAGCCATTCTTTCTCTGTACACTTGGACTCTAGAGTTTCAAACTCAGAAGCTGTTGACCCCATGCTTCATCATAAGGATAGAAAATGGAGAAGCTCAGTTCAGGCCCTGGGAAAGGTTGGTCCCAGGAAAGACACAGCCCAGCATACCTCCCAAGTAGGTCACTTTTTATTTACCTGTGCAGAAAAAAATCCTAATTTGTTGTCCCAGGAAACCAAAGTACAATTTATTTATTGTACAAGTTTGTAACTCAGTAAGAAAACCAAGTGGTGGCTTGTAAATAGAGAGAAAAAGTGAAAAAAGTTTCTGTTGGGAGTGGGGGGTGGTGATACTGTCTACACTGCATATAAGGAAAGCATGCTTTAGATCCTGAATATGAATATCAACAAAGTTAAGCATTATTTCTAATTTCAAGGCGTATGTGCAGGTATTAATCCTCTGCATACATTTGAGTCTAGTTTTTTTTTGTAAACATGTGTTTATTTATTTGGCTGTACCAGGTCTTAGTTGTGTACGTGGGACCTTTGTTCTTGGTGCATGGACACCAGAGGGTGCAGGCTTCAGTGGCTGCTTGCATGCTGGCTTAGTTGCTCCACAGCACATGGGATCTTAGTTCCTTGATCAGGGATTGAACCCGCATTCCCAGCATTGCAAGGCAGATTCTTAATCACTGGACCTCCAGGAAGTCTCGAGTCCACTTTTTTTGATACAAGAATTTTAGTTGAATTTCCACTATGAGTTACACGAAACAAATTTACTGTACTTGTTCTACAAAAAGAATACAAAATCTATTTGTATTTACGTAAAAAGTCAGACAGCAACATACACTAGCACCACTCAAGATGGCACTGGGCAGTAGGTGAGAAGTGCCCAAATATTGCAGATAATGAGGGTTTCCTGGCCAAAGGAGAAGGGAGACAGTCTGTGTTGAAGAAGTCATGGATAGCTTTGAGGAAGAGGCAGAAATGGAATTAGACTTTGAATAATAAGTGGCCTTTAAGACAATAAACAAAATGTGGTTAAGAAGCCAGATTACAAATGGCCTTTAATATGAGCAAAAAGATTGCTGTCCATATTTTAATGAGAATAGGATTTTTATCTACAATGGAATATAAATAATTCTATAGTGTGATGCCTGATACATAGCACACACTCAATTGTCAAAGGTTTTAAGAACATATAAGTTATTTATAGCTTAAAACAGAGCACAACGCTAAAAGAAAGCCTTCGATTCAAACACTCAGTTCATTGATTTTAAAGGAAGCTGGTTTTCACTGGGAATAATACAGAAATATTGCCAAATTTTACTTCTGCAGTCATTTCTCATGAATATAATCTTCTTGCTGTGGTTGGCAAAACTATCTTAAACCTACACTTGGTTTCCACTGTGGAGGGAGTAGTCTCTTGGATTTTCATTTATACGATATTTAGGGAGACTTTGGGCAAGAAGTAAGCAGGACTCATCCCCATAGTATGTAAATCACCATAGCAGTGCAAAAAATTCACATCTCCTGCCGTCTTAAGTGTTCAACTCACAGCATTGGAATTAGGCCAAGCTAAGGTGTTTAGCCTGGACAGGAATTGAATATACATGACTTGCCGCAAGTTCTCCTGCAGGACTACTTCCTTCCATGCTCACAGTCTTTCTTACAATTATGTCAAAGTGTTGGAGGGCTGAAGATCTTTCTCCTTCCTCCTCTACCTTGACAGTTTCTGTCTCTGGGAAACCTTTTCTGATACTGACAACCATCAATTACTCTTGTATGCCTAGCTCAACCAAATCACTGGCTGGATTGTCTGTCTTCCCTCTAATAATCAAAATCTATTTAAATGTTAATTTCCCCTCTTGCAATTTTCATTAACTTACTAATGTTATGTCAGCCTCCCACTAAAATTTTAAGCATGCACTATGTGTGGCAACAGTAAGAGAGAAAAGTTAGAAACAACCAAGTTATCTGACTGTGGGTTGTACAGTTAGGAGTTACATTCACATTCTGTGACTTCATAGATATGTTCAGCTAGGTAAAATCAACCATGATAGCATTTTCTATGAGTACAGATAGATGAGTACTGTTTAGGGGGCAGGACATCTGATGTATTTGCCACAAAGCTTGAGTGCTGCTTTCCACTATGCAAAGATTTTTATAACCAAAGAGAAGCAGAGAACTCAACCAATCATCTAGTTAATTTGTAGGAGGAATAAGTAACCTAAAATAGTGTTTGAAATTATTTACTTTATATAGAAACAGAATTTCAGGGTTGGAAGTGACTTTATATGTTAATTAATGAGTACAATATGCTCTCTGTGCCCATCCTAGCTATGATTAAAAATCTCTGTTGACATGGAGCTCACTACTTAATGTACTGACCCATTCTATTTGGCACATCTATGACTATTAGAAAATACCTTAAGGGAAAAATTACCTTGAGGATTCCAGTAGAATCTCCTTAGGTTTCACATTTGTAAAATTGGGGCTAGTATTTTAATGTTGGCTAAATGGATGTAGCCAATGATTAGACTCCTGTTTCACAGCATTACCATGGAAAAGATGGAGCACTGGATATTTGAATAATCTGTCTAAGAGAGACACGGTAATACCTCTGAGTGAAATTCCATGTCACCTTGGCATTCTTTGCCTCTACAAACAACAACAATAAAAAAGTTTAACTTGCCTATAGAACGATCAACCACTTGCCTAATGATCTACATAAAATGCAGGACTTCTTTCAATTTAGACATTAAAAGAATGACAAGATTACCCCTGAAAAAAATTGTAACAGGTATACATATACATGGGAATCCCATACACATGGGAATCATTTGTCAGCTGTGGCGGTACAGGAAAAAGTGAGAATGCTTGAAATGTAAATACTATGATCCTCATGCATTCTACAGAACATGAATTACCTTACAGCATATAGTTTCCTGAATGAAATGTGAAGACAAGAAGAGAATAGAAAGGCCATGTTAGATGTAGAAGCTGGGTAGTTAGCTATGTACACTGATAAGCTAGGCTATCTTCATAAAACAGAGTTTTTTGAGGTAATTCCCATTCATCCCTCAGCAGAGTTAGGAGTTACCATGAACCTATTCCTATAGTAATAGGCCTATTGAGTTGCTTTGAGAAGAATTACAACTCTATCAAGTCCAAGATGGATGGCAAGAATATGCCATGCTGTAAAAAGTAGGGATTGCAAACTCCAGTGTATTTAGAGGCCAGGCAGGTAAATAACAATAATAATAATAAATGGAATAGGCCTGATGAAAGAGAAAAAGGAATGGACTGGAAATTATACAACCATGCAAATTCTCCCTTTTCTTTGTGTCTTCTTTTCTGTTGTTTTGTTTTACATTTTTATGAAAAACAATGGATGAGCAGGCAAGCACATATGTTGGCTACATTTACAATCTTTGATTACTTCCTTGTTTTCATACATCAAGGACTGTAGTCATTTAGAAGGCCATATTTGGGGTTTTTTTTGTTTTTATAAAGTTTTAAAAATTTGTATTACTGATTTATGATTGACTGTGATGAGCCTTCATTGCTGTGAGGACTTTCTCTAGTTGCAGCAAGCAGGAGCTACTCCCTATTGTGGTGCGCTGGCTGCTCATTGCGGGGCTCCCCTTGTTGCAGAGCAGAGGCTCTAGAGCACAGGCTTAAATGGTTGTGGCACATGGGCCTAGTTGCCCCACAGCACGTGGGATCTTCCTGGACCGGGGATTGAACCCATGCTGCCAGCGTTGGCAGGTCAATTCTTAACCACTGGATCACCAGGGAAGTCCTAGAAGGCCATATTTCTAAAGGAATACTTTTTTTTAAGAGAATTTATGCAGAAAAGAGCAACCAAGATGATAAGGGATATGGGAATCTTAAGGAGACATTTCGTATACATGTCAAGTGCGCTAACTTTGGAGTTTAAAAAAATAATGTAAGTTTAAAGTGCTAGCTTTGTCAATAATAGCCTATTTCTCCTTAAAAAATTAATTACTTTACCTTTTGAAACCTATTTCTTCACATGTATAAAAAGAATAACACTACTTACCACATGGGATTAAGGTAAGATCAAAATGTTACTGTAAAGTGTTTAACAGATGGATGTGATTATGATTATTACTGAATATTATGCTTTGTAGTAATGTGGGTAGTAATGGGCTTTCCAGGTGACACGGTGGTAAAGATTCCACCTGCCCATGCAGGAGACGTGGGCTCAATCCCTGTGGCGGGAAGATCCCTGGAGGAGGAAATGGCAACCCACTCCTGTATTTTTCCTGGAGAAATTCCATGGACAGAGGAGACTGTTGGGCTACAGTCCATGAGGTCACAAAGAGTCAGACACAATTGAGCAACAGCACACACACACACAATGAAAATTTCATTGTTTCAGGGAAAGAAGCTTCAGACTCTGCTGAAATAATTTACCTTCAAGGCAGTCTGAGCCTTTCACATCTTAGGATCAGCAGGTCTTTATTTCTGAGATTAGTAGAATTAGCTTTCACTCAGCAGAGAAAGTGAGGATGATGTCAGGAAGAGAGAGACAGGGGAGTGGAGGGAGATTTCAGAAGCTAATGCACGGGACATGTGATTCCTCCTGCTGTTTCTGCTAAACTGCCATAAACATATTAGACCCAAACTGCTGAAAACCAGTGATGTTTGGTAGAAACTCATAAAGAGACTGTTTGGATATAAGCGACTTGTACAAACAAGGAAACAGGAGGTTGTAAGCTGAAAAGAATTTGAGAAATTGCAGAGATGGATTTTAAAATCTCAAGAGGGCAAGAAACTGGAATTTGAGTCAAGTGTTAAGGGGCGGGTGTAGTTCAGGAAGCTGTATCCAGTCATCCTGCAAACCATAGCAGAAACTAAAGGAGAAAAGATTGTTGGGAGGCCTGCTGTGTGAGTTCCAAGATTAGAAGGGCTATTAGGTGGGGAAAATTTGACTTGATCTGTGTAGATCTAGAGGGCAGAACTTGGGATGACTGGCTTAACTGCCTGTAAAGCTAATTGTATCTCTGTAGAATAAATGGGCAAAGTTGGCCAAAAATGAATTAGCAGCCTCATCAAGCAGGGAACTTCCTATCATGGGAAGTTTCAGGTAGAAATTCACCTGTTAGAAATGTTGGGAAAGGTATTCCTGTCTGAAACTGACCTGGAAATTGTTGCCCTTGGGTAAAGAATCCATCTTCAATGCAGGAGCCTCAGGAAACACAAGTTGGATCCCTGGGTCAGGAAGATCCCCTGGAAATGGAAATTAGCAACCCACTCCAGTATTCTCTCGCCTGGAAAATCCCATGGAGGGAGGAGTCTGGTAGGCTGCAGTCCACGGGGTCGCTAAGAGTCAGACATGACTGAGTGACTTCACTTTGACTTTTCACTTTCATGTATTGGAGAAGGAAATGGCAACCCACTCCAGTGTTCTTGCCTGGGGAATCCCAGGGACGGTGGAGCCTGGTGGGCTGCCGTCTGTGGGGTAACAGAGTTGGACACGACTGAAGTAACTTAGCAGCAGCAGCCAGTATTCTTGCCTAAAAAATTTCATGGACAAAGGACCCTGGTGGGCTACAGTCCATGGGTTTACAAAGAGTCAGACATGACTGAGCACAGTCCCTTTTTCTCATAAGCTGCCTTTAATATTTTGGAGCTAACAGAAACCACTATTTTAGAGAAGAATCTGCATTGCCCTACAAATTTTTGCAGCTGGAAGAAGACACTAGGCAATGCCCTAATATTTTAGGACATTATTTTAGAACAATATTTCGTTCATCCTAAATTTCTACTCTGTTAGAGAGGGGAGAGGGAAGGAGTGAAGAAGAAAAAGAAAGGAAAAAGCAGAAGGTAATTACCATGGGACAAAAGCACATTCAAAATTTAAAAAGAGAAATTCAAAAGTCCAAAGAAATAGATCACTTCTTGTTTCACCTCAAACCAAATCCTAAAATGTTCAATAAAACCTAAAATTGCCTTATTAGAATGTGTTGCTGGCTGCATGCAAAATCCCAATAGAAGACAAAAAGTCAAAGGACTTAGGCCACATGCTTACACTGGCAGAGTCTGTTAGTTGCCAACTTCCCTCCCTAGCTCTTTGAACGTTTTTCTGTGCTGTTTTTAGTAGTAGAAAATGAAACGAGAAATTATTCTGCTATATACTATTTGAGAACTGATACTACCTCGAATGACTGTGTTCTTCCTTTCCCTCATTAGTTGTTGGCGTTTAAGTTCATTCTCATGTGTGAATCCAAGGAGGGTAAAATTTCAAGGGCAACATCATTTAGTTTGCCTTCAGAAGTGCATCTAAAGCAAATGTTCATGTTCAAGTCTAAAAGAGTCGTTACCGGGCAATCGCTAACATGTAATAAATTAAACTCTACATGCTCATATTTGGAAAGTACACGTAGTTTTGTTTTTTTTTTTTAATTTAATGTTTAACTGGCGTATAACTACTTTACAATGTGTTAATTTCTACTGTACAACAATGTGAGCCAGCTGTAGGTTTACATGTATCCCTTCCCTCTTGAGCCTCCCTGCCAGCCTCCACCCATGCTGTGGAAAGTACACGTAGTTTTAAGTCTTTCCCCTCAAATTCAAAAACGTGTAAATCTACATAATAACCAAACAGATCAGGCCTCTTTCATTGTTAAATTAAATTCAGTGCAGCATAGATACCTAGATAGGAGAAGCTTATCGTAAATATTCCAAGGAATTAATTGATCTCATATAATTGAATTTGAGACCAATAAACTGTAATCCCTTCTGCTGTCCTAATTGTATGTGATATTGTGAGCAGTCAACTCCGTGTGATGGATGTGTCTAGGCTGAGATGTGTCTATTTGTCTTGCATTTTTATGATCCCTAAATTCACTTAAACTTTAAAATGCAATTAAAACCCAGCATAATCAAGATTGAGAAAAACATAAGCTTTCAGAAATCTGCACAGCTCTGGGTTCTGAGAAGATTTAGTTATTCTGATTTTGCCAGCCATATATTTTTCAGAAAGCCTTTCCAGAGCTTGCCACAGAATTATTAACAAAATTCAGAGGCCCTGGAGCTTCCTAAATGCTTATGAATGATTTGGCTTAAAGGTTTTTGCAGTCCTCATTTGCATTGTAAAACAGACTTCAGCTCGGAAGTTTAAGAAGTTTTAGAAGCTTTGACAAGGCAACATGCCATGAGAATATTTTCCCTATGGGAAACGAAACTCAAATGTGCTAATTAAGGGTGCTTAATATGCCTCAAAATTAATTCTTTGTTACCTGCAGTGGTTTAATTATTCCCTTATGGAAAACGCAGAAATGCCCTGCATCTCTAAGTAGCAGTGGCCTGCATGATTCTGAGTCAACATCCACTTCGAAGGTATTTCTTCTACTCATTGGCCATAGCAGGTGCCAAAGAGAAGAATATTTTTCCATATCCCAAGAAAACAGTGAGACAAACCATCATTGGTGTTTTGTAAAATCAGCTTCATTGATATCAATCACATCATCCCTCACGTTAGAACCATCCAGAAAAAAAAGTTCATAGCGATAAAGATGTAAAGAGGGCAAGAGCTATATTTAATATTAGGCAATTCTAAGCCCTGACCACCAGAAGCTGTCAGCTGACTCTTCCCCCACTAGCAGCCTGCCCTTTCCAGAAAAGCAAAAATCAGATGTGCTTAAAAGATCTTGATTGCACTGAGAGAGAACTAACCATATGCAAGGCTGTTTATCTTAAGATAAACTTGAGTGTGATCTAGACAATCGTTGTTTTTCCTGGAATTTTTCTTGAATCAGTTAACTGTCCACTCAGAGGAGTTTGACCAGAATCAGACCATCAGTTGATCACTTGGCAGGACTTGCAGGGTTACTCATTTTCTTGGGCTGGACTGTTGTCAGCTCAGCCCTCATCCGTCTCCTCCCCCGGAGCTGTCAGAGTGTGTGTGTGTGTGTGTGTGTTAGTCATTGTTAGTTGTGTCCAACTATTTGCAATCCCATGGACTGTAGCCCACCAGGCTCCTCTGTCCATGGAATTCTCTAGGCGAGAATACTGCAGTGGGTTTCCATTACTTCTCCAGGGAATCTTCCTAACCTAAGGATTGAACCTGGATCTCCTGCATTGCAGGCAGATTCTTCACTATCTGAGCCACCAGGGAAGCCCTGGAGCTATGAGTGAATCTCTGAAACTCTTGGTCTAACCCCATTTGACCTACATTTGTTAAGGTCAAGTGTGAGCCACCTTCTAAACTTAGGAAGCCTAGGCCAAATGTCCTGAACAGGCCCTGGGCCCACCTGTGTCCTCCTGTACTTCTGCTATGAGACACAATAAAAGTCTCTAAATGGAGGTACATGTCTTGAGTTCAAATGTCACTTCCTCTGGTAGCCAACTCTGACCTCCCCCAATCTAAAGCTGTTGCACCATCACTCTGTCATATGCCCCCACTTAGGGTCTTCCCATCACTCATGGCCATAGAGATCTTCTTGTGGGTTCATTTATCTCTGTTATTGTCATCTGCCTTGAACTTATGCATTCTGGAAGAGCAGGGCCCTGACCATTCTCATCACCACTCTACCCCAAGCTCTAAGCGGCCCTTGGCACATAATGGCTGTTTAGTAAATCATCATTGGAAAAGGGAAGTGTAGATTGCTTTGCTTTTAATTTCAAACAAACTTCTCTAACAATAAAAAAAAAAAAAAAAAAAGGATTTATTGTGGAGCCTGAGCTAAGAAAAGAGCAGGATATCCTATGGCAGCAACTGGGAATCCATGAGTTTAAACAGGATAATTGTAAGAGGACCCACAGTCTCCCACACACATCCAGACTTTAGCACCAAAGCCATCCATTCAGGCGAGTTTGACCAGAATCAGACCATCAGTTGATCACTTGGCAGGACTTGCAGGGTTACTCATTTTCTTGGGCTGGACTGTTGTCAGCTCAGCCCTTGTCCATCTCCTCCCCCTGGGGCTGTCAGTGAATCTCTGCATCTGTCCATCCAACCCCACTTTGACCTCCATTGATAAGGTCAAGTGTGAGGCACCTCCTAAACTTAGGAAGCCTAGGCCAAGTGCCCTGAACCGGCCCTGGGCCCATGGGTCCTGATACACCCCAGTACTTCTGCTACTTCTCCCCTCTTCTTGATTTTGTTTGGGTGACAGAACTAAGGAGCTCATCCCTCTGACGGGTAAACAGTTTACAGATGAGTGCATGTATATCTCCTCAATTAATCTTCACTTACCCAAATGTATTGATATGGTTTTCTATACTTTCACTACCACCTGAATTTAGTGTTTAACCAATAACTCTTGACGGGTGGACTAACCTTCAAGCTGCAGGCCAGAGCTATTCAACAGCTAGGGGGAAAACCGAGTAGTTCATGTGGAGTTAGACTGTTTGTAAATTGTACTCAGTTTGAAAAAAGATGTTTTCATTGAGTCAAAAAACCTCTATCTCCTCACAATATTTGATTTCACCTGGTCTAACAGAGCAGGAGGCACAGATAGAATCATTTGCTCCAGCCCCCTGAGGTTAGCCAAAGTAAAGAGACAATATGGTCAATGCAGACCAAACTCAGAAATACTAATTAACTCAACTCATCAGAGATCTCAGTGAAGAAGACCTGTTCTCCACAGTATCGAAAAGGAATCACAAATCATTTTGGAAAACCTCATGTCTTAAGCTTCAAAGAGTGGAAATTTGTTTCAATTCTTGCAGGCTAAAAATATGAACAAACACCATTGAAAAGGTCCAGGGAAAAGGCCCTGATGGTGAAGTAACCCTTCTTCCATCTTGCCCTCTCTTCCTCAGGTCACCTTCAGATAAGGAGTACATTTCCTCTCCTTCCACATGCATTCCTCCTCCTTTCAAAACTCTGCCTTCTCTGGGAATGATGACCAATGGTCAACATTTGGCCTCTGCTTGAGAATTGAAGCCCAAATCTCAACCTGCCTTCTCCTACACCATTAGAAAATATCTAAGTAACACAAGAGCCATCCTAAAGACCCAAAGCCACAAAAATCCAACTCAAAGAAACAAATAAAGCCTGAAGATGGAAGGCAGGGTGTCCATGGATTCCTGCCCAATGCATCTGACCTTCCCTTTGGGCTCCCCCAATCACCTGGGCTTTAAAAGAGGTGAATCCAGAAAACTCACCCATTAGAGGGAATACAGGACCTGCCAGGTCTCTGAAACGCCCGCAGGACTTGCCCTGCTCTGTGTGAAAGCCTCTGCGTGGCTCTCCTTGTCTACAGGACGCATCCAGATTCCTCCACAGGTAAACAAAGGCCATCATAGTTGACCTTCCATCTCTCTTTCCTAATCCATCTTTTGAGGTTCTCACCCTGACAACTCAAACTTATTCTCTCACATGTGTACTTTAACAAGCTTTTTTTTCCTTCTTCTTCTTCATGTTTCCTTCTGTTTGCAATGCCTTTCCCTTTCTTCTTTACTTATCAAAATTATATTTGGAAGCTAATTTCCATCTCAAAAACCACCTTCTGAAATTTTCTGTAGTCACACCAGAATTAGACCGAATGCCTTCCTACTTGGGATTAGCATTGGGGCTGAGAATCCTTCCCATTAGGCATGTTGTCTTTTCTCTTGAACTACTGGCTCCTTTAGGACAGAGCTGGTTCTTACCTTTTCTCTATTGCCCCGGGGCCTAGTGGGGATTTTTACACATAGCAGATATTTTATAAAGTTTGGTCTAATTGGATTTCTTAAGAGAACAGCCACTAACAACTAACTTAGAGTGGGAGAGAGTTGATATAAATTGTTAAGAGTTCAGGAGTAAGAATGCATAGTTATAATTCTCTAAGCTCTATGGCCTTGGAACTAATTCAATCTTTAAGCCTGAGTTTCTTCATCTGAAGAAAATGGTATGTATTTACATCCATAATACATAACAGTATTTACCAAAATACATAACAGTATTTACCTCACCTAGCTATTGGAAGAACTAGATAAACACGTGTCACATGATGCCCAACACCTGGGAAGAATGCAATCCATGTTAGATTCCCCCTCCTGCTCCTCCTCCTCCTCCATCCTCCTCCTCTCGTCTTCATTATTCCCTCCTCCCCTGACCCACCACTGCTACTTTAACACCAGAAGCGGAAGGCCATAAACCTCCTGTTATCTCTCCCACAGCTGGGCTCCATCTCTAGGATATGTCTTAGGAAGAATTTTCCTTCTTGCAAAGAGTACTGCACCTGTGCCCAGAACAAGGCCTAGATATCTTGTTGGAGAGGAGAAAAGCCTGGGAAAACTTTTTGTCACAGCTTTAAGCAGAAAACTTGTCTTTGGATTAACCCTCTTTTGTTTGGGAAAACCATCTCACTAGGTCTTTGAGACATACAAATGAGAAGTAAATGTCTACCCATTGTCTGGCCAGAAACTACAAGGTCACCAATAATTGGAAGACCCATGGTTAGCACTCAAAGTTAGAGCTGATGTTTGGTTTGTAAGTTCTCATATTATTGAATTGAGCTGCTTCCTGTAGAGTCTGTTGAAATTTTTTTTGTTTGAAAAGGAAACAAATACATATTTTTAACCCTTGCAGGAGTGAGTTTGGAGATCCAGGCTGAATTGTTTGTTTGATCCGTGTCAGTAGCAGGAAAATGAGAATGATGTGGGGGTGAAGTTGAAGGGCAAGCCTCCTTACGACCCTATTGCCCTCTAGGAAAGGCAGTGCTGCTCCTCTGCCCAGGTGACGAGAGAGAGTGAGTGTGCCCCAGAGTTGGGACAGAGTCACTGTTCCCACCACTTTGTAAGACCAGTTCCCCTCTGGCTTCCCCAGAAGCTACTGGAGCAAGAAGACCCGGCTCCATTGTCACTGATGTTCTCAGAAGCCCAATCATTGGCAGAGGAAACAAAGAATGCAGTAGTGGTTACGTAGTGGCCTAGAGGGCCGATGAGTTGACTGGTATCTTTAGGGACTACAGAAATAGTGGGGGGAAAAGGAAACTTCTGAGAAGTGTGAGGTCAAGGATGTGAGTTATTGAGCTCTTGTAACTTAGATGTTGAAATTATTGTGACCCCACATGACCATCCCCAGCTCCAGGTTTATGAGATCTGTGACACACTATTGGGGTAAATAAATATTTGGTTTTAAAATGAATTATTTTTAATTTATCATTATTTTCAAAATTGAAAGCTGGGGTGGAAGATAGCATGAAATAGTGATTTTTTAGGAGAGTGAATTCTGGAAACCAGCAGATTTCTATCTTGGCTTTTGTTTTTACTAGCTGTGTAATCACAAGCAATTTATCCACCCTCTTTAAGCCTCTGTCTTTTAATCTGTAAAATACAGATGCAAGGAAGATTGTATTTTCCAAATACAGCTGCGCCAGTATACATTTCATTTCACATGCTGTTCTCATGAGGTGACGATGATATCCTTTCATCAGGAGCTGGGGTCCCTTTCCTGGAATCTGGGCTGAATTTTCAAACTGCTTCAACCAAAAGAAATATGGCAGAAGTGATGTGGCTTCCAGCTGTCATAACAGGCAGCAGGTTTCCACACCTGGCTCTCTCTCAGCCTTTGGAAGCCCAGGCCACACGGAGAGGTCACGTGTGGGTGTCCCTACCGACATCCCCACCAGACCCTCCGCTGACAGCCAGCATTAATGGCTCAACATGGGAGTGATCGATCCTTCAGATGACTCCAGGACCCAGTTTTTAAGCCTCACAGCTGAGACCCCAGACTTCATAGAACAGAGGTAAACCAAACTCATCATGTTCTGTATGAATTCTTGACCCATAGAAACCATAAGATATCAAAAATGAGTATTGCTGTTGTAAGTCCCTAAATTTTGTGGTGCTTTGTTATGCAACAATAGATAACTAAAATAACAGGTGATGATACATAATCCATGGTGGTGTTATGAGGATTAAAAGAAATAGTACAATGCTTAGCACAGCAGTGACTCAATAATGTTAGATGCTTTATTATAACAAAAAAGGCAGTTACTAACCAAAATTTAAGGTAAATGAGGGCTTTCAGTAGACACCCTTTTCTGGATGCCTTAACAGATGACCAGGGGTAAGAAAAGTTGAAATTGATGAGGAACCCATGTTAGAAGCAGAAGTCTGTGAAGTTTGTGCTTTAATGAAATCTTATGAAAATTTGGTTTTCCCTCTCTGGAAGTCTTCTTAAAACTCCTGGAGCCAGAACCTTGGGGTGGGAGAGAGAATATACGTTTTGAGGCCACTGTTGTATCTGGGCCCTCACAGTGGTTGGCCCACCATCCTGTGGTGAGCATCTGTCTTGAAGAGAAGCTAGCTTCTATATATAATTACAGTGACCTCTGCAGTTAGTTTGGAGAAGGCAGTGGCACCCCACTCCAGTACTCTTGCCTGGAAAATCCCATGGACGGAGGAGCCTGGTAGGCTGCAGTCCGTGAGGTTGCTAAGTCGGACAAGACTGAGCGACTTCACTTTCACTTTTCACTTTCATACATTGGAGAAGGAAATGGCAACCCACTCCAGTGTTCTTGCCTGGAGAATCCTGGGGACGATGGAGCCTGGTGGGCTGCCGTCTATGGGGTCACACAGAGTCGGACACGACTGAAGTGACTTAGCAGCAGCAGCAGCAGCAGCAGCAGTCATTTCCTCTCCCAGTAACCTGTCATGTGTGGGTCTCATAGTTTCTTGGCATACTTCAGAAAGGTATCAGACTGTCATAAAGTCCTTATATAAGCACTGCTCCAGTGAGAACTTGGAGATATGCCAAGCTTGTCCTGCATCACTAACATAAGTACACCACCATCATCCTCAGAATTTGCACTACTTTCCAGAGACATCCATAGTTTTGACGAAGATAGATGCAGACCACAAAATATTCTCCTAGGGTTTCCAGTGGCCAAGTATATCAACAGGAAAAGGAACGACAATGGCCAGTTTATACTTCAACTCTTTCCCATCATCTGCAACTAAAAACGTCATAAAAGGTTATGATAAAGTCAGTACAGAATAAGGACAGTGAGATTTAACTGGAAAATGTATCTTTTTCCCCTCTCTGTTCCTGAAGATGTATTGTGTAAAACTTTGGAATATTTCAGATTATAACAATTATTTTATAAACAAGGACTTGAAAAGAGAGGCAAGACTTTAATGGTGGTATATTGGGCTGGATGAGGCATAAGCTATAATCAAGATTTCTAGGAGAAATATCAATAATCTCAGATATGCAGATGACACCACCCTTAAGACAGAAATCAAAGACAAACTAAAGAGCCTCTTGATGAAGCTGAAGGAGGAGAGTGAAAAAACTGGCTTAAAACTCAACATTCAAAAAACTAAGATCGTGGCATCCAGTCCCACCACTTCATGACAAATAGATGGGGTAACAATGGAAACAGTGACAGACTTTGTTTTCTTAGGCTCCAAAAGCACTGTGGATGATGACTGCAGTCATGAAATTTAAAAACGCTTGCTCCTTGAAGGAAGAGCTATAACAAACCTAGACAGCATATTAAAAAGCGGAGACATCACTTTGTGGACAAAGGACTATCTAGTCAAAGCTATGGTTTTTCCACTGGTCATGTATGGATGTGAGAGTTGGACCATAAAGAAGACTGAGTGTCAAAGAATTGATGCTTTTGAACTGTGGTGTTGGAGAAGACTCTTGAGAGCCCCTTGGACTGCAAGGGAGATCAAACCAGTCAATCATAATGGAAATAACCCTGAATGTTCATTGGAAGGACTGATGCTGAAGCTAAAGCTTCATAGTAGCTGAGGCAATGGCTTTCAGATTAAATGTCATTTTAACATTCTTTAAATCATCCTTTAACTCTCCTGATGTTCCCCCATACTTGTAAATTTTGATACCATCTACTGAGTGCTTTGTCTTGTTCTATGCACGAATTTCTTTGTGTGCGTTACCTCATGATAATCTTTATCACAATCAGTCTTATGAGATAGGCATCAGAAGCCCTAGTTTTTTCTTGTGGAAACTGAGAGTGATAGAAGTCAAATAGCTTCTATGAAGAGGAGCAGAGATGGGATCCAGAGACCGTGCCTTGTACATTACTACCTCTGGCTGAGGCCCCTTCTCCAGTCTGCATGTGCGAAGGCTACTTCAAGACTCAGCTCAAACGTCATCCCCTCTTGTGCAGTTTTGGTTCACCATCTCCCACCTCTGTCAACCCCCCACCACACACACACACACTCACACACACACCTAGGACATACTCTCCCATTCCTCTCTGAATTTCTATAACATCACTGGCCAAATGAAATAATATGAGTTACATGTGTAATTTTATTTTTTAAAAAATGTTTGTTTATATTTATTTATTTGACTGTGCCAGATTTTAGTTTCTGCTCATGGGATCTTTAGTTAAGGCATGTGGGATCTAGCTCCCTGGCCAGGGATCAAACATGGGCTGCCTGCATTGGGAGAGTGGAGTCCTAGCCACTGGACCACCAGGGAAGTCCAGCATAAGTGTAATTTTATATAAGGGGACGACAGAGGGTAAGATGGTTGGATGGTATCACTGGCTCGATGGACGTGGATTTGGGTGGACTCCAGGAGTTGGTGAGGAACAGGGAGGCCTGGAGTGCTGAGGTTCATGGGGTCGCAAAGACACAACTGAGCGACTGAACTGAACTGAACTGATCCAAAACATTATCACATCACATGTAATCAATATAAATATTATTGATGAGTTGCTTTGCACTTTTTGCACCGAATCTTTGAAGTCCAGTATGTACTTTATATCTACTGTACATCTCAGTTTGAACTAGCCACATTTCAAATTCCAGTAATCAATAAGTAGTGGCTAGTCTGTTGGACTGAGGTTGTGTAACATTTAACTCATGTCATTTCCTTTTTATTCAGTGTAAAGTAAGTTTCTTGAGGTCAGGAAATGAGACAAGCTCATCTTTGTATTTCCCAGCATCTCCACATATCACACATAATAAATGCTTGAGTCAACATATGAGTCAAGAAAACAAATGCTGGCGTCTTCCTGGATTCCTGGAAGGGAAGCGTGTGCACCACATCAAGGCAAGGCATGGTCGTTCTCACAAAGTGAAAGTCATCTTCCCGCCGCATTGGCTTAGCAGCTGCAAGCTGCTCAGAGAGCCACAAAACAGCCTTGAGGGTGAAGCGGTGAAGGAAGTTATGAGGGCAAAGTTGACAAGGAAGAAAAAGAGAGATTGTTGTGAGGGGCTCTGGAAAAAAAGACAGACGAAGCCTCAGTCTACTTTCTGGTGAGCATGCAAAAAAAGAAAACAAGATAAACAGACGACGCTGCTGCTGCTGCTGCTGCTGCTGCTAAGTCACTTCAGTCGTGTCCAACTCTGTGCGACCCATAGACGGCAGCCCATCAGGCTCCCCCATCCTTGGGATTCTCCAGGCAAAAACACTGGAGTGGGTTGCCATTTCCTTCTCCAATGCATGAAAGTGAAAAGTGAACGTGAAGTCACTCAGTCGTGTCTGACTCTTAGCGACCCCATGGACTGCAGCCTACCAGGCTCCTCTGTCCATGGGATTTTCCAGGCAAGAGTACTGGAGTGGGGTGCCATTGCCTTCTCCGAATAGAGCCATAATGGCTACTTAATGTAAAAGGAGTCTGTAAAGCTCTCCAGAGTGACTTACACACTTAAAACACAGCTTGAGCAAACATTCCAGCATATAAAAGTGGCATGTTTGCAAAAAATAATCTTGTCTTGGCCACTCAGGTTGTATCTGATTCACTCACAGAGAGGTAACATCCGTTAAAAAATCAGTTGTCAATTGCTGTGTCAGGTGCTGACCAGTTTTTTCTTTTTTCAGTGAATAACTGTTACACTATGGGAATATAGCTTCACAGTTTATTTACTATATTATTTCTGAATTTGTACTCAATTATTTCCTAGTTGGCTGTGACAGTGAGACATCCTTAAATACTTCTCATTTGTGTAGGATGTTACCATTCACTTTTGCGTCTATTATCTTCTCATGATTAAACTCTCTGGGACATTTTGTGTCACTCCTCAGGAACATTCTGTTGAGAATTTTTTCAATCATACAACCAAAGTCTCAGGATCAAAGTCTCAGGCTGTTGATTTTGGAAATTGTGTTAATTCATAGTTTCCAAGTGATTAAAAGGCAGTCTTCTTTAAAACCAGAGCTTTCCCTGTAAGTACATATGGGTTTTTCAGGGCATACAGGTGAATTCAATGCAGAAAATCCTCAGATGCTGCTTCTGCCTCTGAAGTGATAAGGTTTGGAAAAGACATTTTCCCATGTCCTCTGGTTTCCAGCAAAAACATGTAGGACTAAGACCATCACCAGCTGAGAGGCCGCTCATAAAATATGATGAGGCCCAGAAGTTCAGGAATTTTTAATGTCAGGAAACATTCTCCTTGGAGTATCAGCCTCACAGTTATGGTCGTTTTAAGAGGGGGCGTGAATCAGGTAAGGAAACCTTTGGACGTTGTTGGCTGGAGCAGGGCTTCGCCTGAAATCTTCTCTCAGAGCTGAGTGAGGACACCGTGTCCTGAATTGTCTCTCTCTGTGGCCGTACCATGAAGCGACTGCCAAGTAGCTCAGTCTGCTCAAATGGGTTTTGATGGTTGGTAACAGAAAAATAAGCTATGAAGCAACTTCTTTTTTTCTTTTTCAAATCTCATGCTGATTTATATTCAAATTCTTTTAAGCATTCAGGGTTGAAGAGAAGTTTGTTCTTTCATGGGGCGATTAAGAATGGGGTGTGGGTTGGGTTCCATATGCCCTTTACACCCTATTAAGTTTCTACAGAACTGAGCTCCCAGGAGCCTGCTAGTTTTAAAGCCTATTCCACCTCCTTTGGTCAGCATTTGAAATGGGCCATTAGACCTTCAGTCAGTATCAACCCAAGATGTTATGGTTTTAGTTTAGCCAGAATGGAGCCTGTTTCTAAAGGTGTGTCTAACAGGAAAAAAAATACGTTATCTAAAAAAATTGAATAACATTCTAAATTCTATATCAAAGGATATTGCCTGTAGGGGGGAAGTGGAGAGTAGGCGAGAAGATTGTGGGAAAATAAGAGAGCCCTTGAGGGCCATGGTTTGCTACCCTTTTTGATCAAACATCTCATTTTTATAATAAGTAACTAAGACTGCCACCTTGGCTATCCTGAAATGAAATGAAAATCATCTTTTCTAAAAATCCAGTGTACTTCCATAACTGTAGTAAAAAGGAGAAATTAAAAGGAAACAACTTATGACATAAATAAAAATACATATTCAGGATGCAAACGTTTGGCTAAGAGGACACTAGAGAATCCGTAGTGGAATCAGATGGCCACACTGATCCTAGGATCCAGCAACATAGTGGTGACAACTGCACTCTGAACCAATGTGTGTTGCTTTGAGCCATATTGCCATCCTGGTGCGATGTCCCAAAATAGTGAAAAACTCCTGGGGAAGTTCCAAACCAAATGCAATCGTCCCTCAGAAAGTCCCAAATAGGTTGTTTTTAATACATAACTCAGGGTCAGCTTCTAAGTTCAGATAACAGGATTTATTTTTTGCCTATATGATTGTCCAGGGGACCTTGGAAAGTGGCATGAGATTTCTCATTGTGTGAGACTGTCTGAGCACCTCTGCCACCCTCCCGAATGTCAACATTACCCGGCTAAACTTTGCAACATCCAAAAACGTTGCCACAAATCCCTCTGCAGGCAGAGACCTGAGGAGAAAGAAGGCCTGTGAACGTGGCCAAAGGGAAGAGTCTGAGGAGAAAGACAAGCAGTGAGCAATTCCCAGAGAGACCTTGCATTCCAGTTTAAGCTGTTTCCTGCTTTATACTATGCTGAAGTCTCCTATTCTTAGGCCCAGACTTATAGCAAAACTGGAGAATCGGGCTTGGAGAGGACCAGTCATGAACAGTGCCCCAAATCATGCCATGGAGCTAGTCTGGTGAAGACCCTGCCACTGCCACCATAGGGCACAGGGCAGTCAGTGTGGGCAGCTCCCACCACTGACCTGGGAAAGAGAACACAGGTGTCTCCCAGGTATCCCTCTGCACTGCTTGAGGTCTGCATGGTAACTCTTCTTCGTGGCACTGGCCTTCCCTTCCAAGTGTAGTGAGTGCACCTGATGGGTTCAGCCTCTGTCAAGTGTCCGTGTCTTAACTGAAAAGGAGATGGGGAAAGCATACAAACATCTTCAGCCTCTAGAGTGGGAGTTAGGCTCTACTTCCTCCAAAATAGGGAAAGGGTTCAAAAGCTGGGCACCTGTCAGAAAGACCCATGCCCAGTCTAGCTGGTCAAGTGAGTTTTGCAGAAGAGAAATACCATGGAGTTTTGGAGCAGAGAGTGGTCACTCTGAGAAGTGATGGACAAGGAAGGTTTTTATACTGGAAGTGAGATTTCATCAAAACTTGAAGGATAAGGAAATTGGTATGGCTGTGTGTAGGGATGGGAGGAGGAATTCTCTAGAGCAAGAATGCAGAGCTAGGAAAACAAGGCCAGGCCGAGAGTCCAAGTTCACTGGAGCTGAGTTGCATGGGGAGTCATAGTGAAAGACTGGAAGGGGCAGGAATGGCATGAAAGAGTTTGGAGTGTTTGTTTAGTGGTGTTTTGATGTCATCAAAGGGGTGTTTGATGAGAGTATTTGCGTATTGTTTTTGTATTGACTTTCGTTGATTAATCAAAAAATAATGGCCTTGGTAATTTGATCTCAGTCTTTAGGAGAACAGACTTGTTTTTATGAACTGCTAGGAGCTTGAAGGCTTTTTGTTTGTTTGTTGTTTGTTATTTTTGTCATTGTTGTTGCTGATTTTTTCTGATAAAAAGGATAACTCACTTATAATTTTAATTTGTATTGCATTGAATCCACAGCAGAATTTTTTTTTAATTTTAATTTTATTTTATTTTTAAACTTTACATAATTGTATTAGTTTTGCCAAATATCAAAATGAATCCGCCACAGGTATACATGTGTTCCCCATCCTGAACCCTCCTCCCTCCTCCCTCCCCATACCATCCCTCTGGGTCGTCCCAGTGCTCTAGCCCCAAGCATCCAGTATCGTGCATCGAACCTGGACTGGCATCTCGTTTCATACATGATATTTTACATGTTTTTAGCTGATTCTAAGAGTGACCCCCACCTGC
>NW_011495014.1:591571-606321 GCF_000754665.1 Bison bison bison
GACCCCCACCTGCAATTTTTAATCAAGCTAAGTGTCACAATCCATTTTTTCCAACACTTAGTGCATACCTAATATATGCCAGGATAACTACTTAATGCTTGCATCTACACATTTAATATAATTTTCAAATTATCCTTTTTACTTATGAAGAGATAAAATCTGAGAGAATAAATGATTTGCCCAATGACACACAATTCATATGTAGTGGGATAGGAGTTACAACTCATGTCTGTCTAATCTAATTCCTACATGATCTAGTAGCTTCTGTCATCAGAGTACAATCTGAAGTTATTGGCTGTGCTATCTAGATCTGTGATGTTTGGTTCTAGCCATTCTGAAATAAAGAACCTCTGAGACTCAGTTTTAAAGAATTCAAAGGAGGCAGAACTTTTATTATTATTTTTATTGAAGTATAGTTGATTTATAATATTGTATTATTTTCTGGTATACAGCAAAGTGATTCAGTTATATATGTATTCATATATGTATATAACTTTCTTCTATGCTGTGGCTGTTGCTGCTAAGTCGCTTCAGCTGTGTCCTTACCAAATATTGAGTGTAGGTCCCTGTGCTGTACAGGAGGTCCTTGTTTGTCTATTTTATATATAGTAGTATGAATGTGTTAATCCCAAGCTCAGTTTATCCTGCCCCCTTTCCCATTTGATGACCATAAGTTTGCTTTCTATGCCTGTGAGTCCGTTTCTGTTTTGTAAATAAGTTTTTATTACTTTTTTCTAGATTCCACATACAAGTGATATCATATGATATTTTATCTTTGACTTCACTTAGTATGATAATTTCTAGGTACATCCATGTTGCTTCAAATGGTAATATTTCATTCTTTCTTATGGTTGAATCATATTCCATTTATATATGTACCACTTCTTCTTTATCCATTCCTTTGTCAATGGACGCTTAGGTTGCTTCCATATCTTGGCCATTGTATAGTGCTGTAATGGACATTGGAGGCTTGTATCTTTTTGAATTAGAGCTTTCATCTTTCCTGGATATATGCCTAAGAGTAGGATTGCTGGATCACATTAGTAGCTCTATTTTTAGTTGTTTTTTTTTTTTTAAAGGAGACTCCATTCTGTTCTCCATAATGGCTGCACAAATTCACATTCTCAAAGGAGACAGATCTTATTGGACACCTCACTCCAGATTGGATCACCTGGCTTAAATCAACAGATCCTTTGTCTTGCCAAGGATGCCCTTTGCAGAGTGGAAGTCATCTGTGCCACTATAGTCTTTATAGTGTTTCTTTGGCTGTTGGACAACTCTGCCTTGAGGTGACATAAACTGCCTTCCTTGGTTTTCTTGGCAGTACATGGTACATCCTTGTGTACAGAGTTACCTGTTAGAGGATGTGCCACACTCTTGTCTCATCCTCTGAACCAGGGCATCTAAGTCCTAGAGAGGTAATTAAACCAACATCCATGTTCTAGAGATCACGATGGAGAAAAAGGGATGACAGAGTCCAATAATGAATGATCTAATACCCATTTTTTTTGTCCCCATCCCTTTCTCCAACTCCCCCCCAAAGCTTAGCAGAAATTTTAAGGAATGGCCATTCAGTACTACCTGTAACATTTGGTTTCCAATTTCCATTTTCTTTGTTTGCTCACTTTGAAAGAGAGACCAGTAAGCACTAAAATGTCAAAAAGAAAAAGCATACAATGGGAGGGAAATAGAAAAAAATAAGTAATCTGTGTCTTCAAGTTTGACTTCTTCCTGCTCTGCTCTCCTTAGAGAACAGACCCTGTAGCAGGTGTCAGAGGCATTCACCACCCACCTCCAGCCCTCACTCTCTAGATCCCTCAATCTGGAGGTCATTTTGTCTCATATTGCACTGAGTAGAGGCCATCAGTTTGAAAATATGTCCTTTCCCTCTCCCTGCAAAGTGTTAGTCAATCAGTTTTGTCTGACTCTTTGCAACCCGTGGACTGTAGCCCACCAGGCCCCTCTGTCTATGGAGTTCTCCAGGCAAGAATACTGGAGTGGGTTGCCATTCGCTTCTCCAGGGGATTTCCCAACCCTGAGATCCAACCCAGGTCTCCTGCATTGCAGGCAGATTCTTTACCTTCTAAGCCACCAGGGAAGGCTCTGCAAACCTCCCTCTATTTAGAAAAGTGTGCCTCCTACGCTTTACAAGTAAGGTCTCCTTGTGTGCTCTTAACACCAGTCCCACATACCTTCTTCTGTAACTTGCTCCATCAACTACCTCTATTTTTGTCTCCTATGTCTCTCAGCCTTCAAATATGTTCAAGGGAACCATATCTTAAAGAAAACCAACACATGCAAAGGCTTTTCTACCCCTAACTCTCATGCTACCAGTTCAGTTCTTGTTCCCTGTCAATAGACTTGTTGAAAGGGTAAGGCTTCGTGTACTGTGTGTACTATTCACCTCCCCAGAAACTGTTTCCCCCAGACCCAAGTGTTGGACATCTGAGGTTTTATTATTGTTGTTTGCTTGTTTGTTCTGACTATCATTCCTGACCAGAGTTCCTCTGGTGGTCACAGTTAGAGGGGCCATATACAGAAGTCGATCTAGATCTCTTGAGTTTCCTTCTTTGAAATTTGACACTGGAACAGAGACACACAGGGAAGATGTGAGTGCTGAGCATCAGTTGGCATCACAGTGAAGAAAAGTCCACTTGTTTTTCTGCTCAGCATCCTTTACTATCTAAAAGTTCATCCTGTTTTCCTGCCCTTCTTGAGACCTGGAAGTCCAGCTCTTCGTGAGACTCTGGCAGCTATGTTGTGTCCTGAAAGCTCCTCTTTTCTTTTTAAGTTAGTGAAGGGGAAATGGGGAGTGAAGACTAAGAAGCATAGTTTCTTTCAAGAGGTGTCTTTCTCACCCACATCCTAAGATTATGGGAATATAAGGATATAAATCCCTGACATCAAAACTCCCTACAAGCCCAATATAGAGCAAATTAGCATGAAGCCATCAGACCCCACATCCCTTGAGCTGTCTTGAACAGATTTCCTGTTACAAGGGGCGTTCAAGGGTAGAGTGGTGATAACTGAAAAAAACAAATGGAGCACAACAGGGGTGCTTATTAATTAGTTAGAAGAATAACGAATCAGGTTGGCTTGTCCTCAATCCTAGGAGGCCTAGAGATGAGCACACATAAAATCAAGTGGACCTAGATCCACGTTTTGGTGGATCCAGCTTTAAATCCAAGCTCCACTACTTACCCTTGTCTTAGACTCCTTAACTTCTCTGAGCCTGAGTTTCTATACCTGGTAAGTGCAGATAATAAAACTATCTACTGTGTAAAGTTTCTATGAGGATGAAATGAGCTGTAAGAAATTTTAAATGATTAGCAGAGTGTCTGTTAACCAGTGAGTGATCAATAAACGTAACTTACTACGACTATGATTTTTTCTAAGTTCACATATAATCTCACTGGTTTGCCATGTGGCACCCAACTCCAGTACTCTTGCCTGGAAAATCCCATGGACGGAGGAGCCTGGTGGGCTGCGGTCCATGGGATCGCTAAAAGTCGGACACGACTTCACTTTCACTTTCACTTTTCACTGTCATGCATTGGAGAAGGAAATGGCAGCCCACTCCAGTGTTCTTGCCTGGAGAATCCCAGGTACGGGGGAGCCTGGTGGGCTGCCGTCTATGGGGTCGCACAGAGTTGGACACAACTGAAGCGACTTAGCAGCAGCAGCAGCAGGCTATGAATGGATGGTTATAAATAAATATATTTTAATTGCATTTTAAAATTATGTTAAAATCATCCTTAAGTTGCCCATAAGGAAAAAATATTGGTTTGGATCCTTCAAGAAGAAAAGATAGATTTGAGCATTCAGTGACAATAGTTGAGCTTCTTCGAACGGAGCAGCTTGGTTACTAGGGATTTTCTTTAACTGAGGAAGACACAATTATGTGTTAACATATTTTAGATGTGTATTATATTTAGGGATTCTTACTGTTCAAGGAAGTAAAGGAGGGAGGCAGTCTCTCACGGTACAAAATAAGGCAAAAAGAAAGTATAATGGACCCTTGAACAATGAGAGGGCTGGGCGTACCAATACTCCCGATAGTGGGAAATCCCTGGATAATTTATGGTCAGCCCTTCTTGTACATGATTCCTCTGTATCTATGATCCCATATCCACAGATTTAACCAACCTGAGATTTTGTAGTACTCCAGTATTTACCGTTGGAAAAAACCTGAGGGTAGGTGGCCCCAAGCAGTTCAAATCTACGGTGTTCACTGCTCAACTGTACTGAACTGAGAGAGAAGCTGAAGGTTATGGTGGCAGTTGACACCTCGCCTAACACTGCAAAGCATACAGGTGATGCTACGTGATTCAGTGCTAAACGCAGAGCACAACTTCAGTAGTTTCCTGAAAGCAATAAGGAGCATGATAATTGAGTAAAGATTCATAATTCCAGGCTTTAGTTCCGCGATTTACAGGAACTGTACCTAAGGTTGTTCAGGCCCCTACAGCACAGCATTAAACAGGTTGCTTGGAAATTAAATCAGAGCACTGGGTCTTATACCCCTGTTCTACTACGTAGTACCTGTGTGACCTTGGTTATATAAAGCGTGGCCATCTGTAGAGTGCAGCAAATAAAAACACCTGCCAAAGTGACTTCAAAGAACTATTGGAAACATCAAAAGAAAGAATGTGAACACACTTTGGAAATTTGAGGGCAGGATACAAATGTTCGTTGTGATTACGTAAAATCTAGTGGTTAGTAAATGATTAAACACTTTACATTTTATTTTAAAGGCACTTTTTTTTTTAGAAGAAAATTTATTTATTTCACTGTACAGGGTCTTAGTTGTAGCATGTGGGATCTAAGTTCCCTGACCAGGGATCAAACCCAGGCCCCTTGCGTTGGGGGCATGGAGTCTTAACCAATGGACCACCAGAGACGTCCCTTAAAGGAACATGTTTTTTAAAAGATTTATTTATTATTTATTTGTGGCTGTGCTGGGTGTTCATTGCTGTGCGGCCTTTTTCTCTAATTGTGGCACGTGAGGGCTACTCTTCGTTACAGTGCTCGGGCTTCTCTTTGCAGTGGTTTTGCTTGTTGTGGAGCACAGGCTCAGTGGGCATATGGGCCCTGTAGTTGTGACTCCGGGCTCAGTAGTTATGGCTCCAGGGCTCTAGAGCACAAGCTTTGTAATTGTGGCACATGGGCTTATTTGCTCCACAGCATGTGGGATCTTCCTGCATCAGGAATTGAACCCGTGTCCCTTGCATTGCAAGATGGATTCTTAACCACTGGACCACCAGGGAAGTCCTGAGGTACATTTTTATAGTGGAAAAAAATTGACTTCGTCAAAAATTCTTTTAAAATACAATTTACAAAATTATTTTAAAATAAAAAGTTGAAAAATTCATCTGTAGGCTCCGGCCTCAGACGCCACCTGGTGGCAGTTAAGAGTAATGCAAGTGCATTGCTGAGCTGCCGCGCCAATGTCACGGGAAAATGTTAGACCAAGAGGCTCAAGAAGGGCTTGGAGAAGGAAATGACACCCCTCTCCAGTGTTCTTGCCTGGAGAATCCCGGGGACAGAGGTACCTGGTGGGCTGCTGTCTATGTGGTCGCACAGGGTCGGACATGACTGAGGTGACTTAGCTGCAGCAGCAAGGAAGGGCTTAGACTGAAATGAGCTGAAATGAGACTTGGCATACTTGGGATTGGGGCTTCTGTGGTGGCTCAAATGGTAAAGAGTCTGCCTGCATTGAGGGAGACCTGGGCTCAATCCCTGGGTGGGGGCAGATCCCCTGGAGAAGGAAATGGCAGCCCATTCCAGTATTCTTGCCTAGAGAATCCCATGGACAGGGGAGCCTGGCAGCCTGGGGTCGCAAAGAGTCAGACAGGACTGAGTGACTAACATTTCCACTTCCATACTTGGGATTGAAGCTAGAAAATTGCTCTAGGTTTTCATGTGCTATAAGTTGCAGCAGTCAAGCCACTGCTTGCCTCAACTGTAAGTAAATTAGGGGAAGAAAGTCAAGCCTTTTCTTCATTCTTGACTTCCCACTGACTAGCACAGTAGTGCTCAACACATTTATTGAATGAAAAACGAAGAATAAGAGAAGAGGAAATAGGGAGGGAAAATCTTAAACTCTGTAAACTAGCCCATTCTGTGTGTCTTTGTTAGCTTTTTTTTTTTTTTTCCCCTTCTATAATAGTTGGTGGCTTCCCTGGTGACTCAGATGGTAAAAGAATCCACCTGCAATGCAGGAGACCTGGGTTCAATCCCTGGGTCAGAAAGATCCCCTGGAGAAGGCAATGGCTACCCACTCCAATATTCTTGCTTGGAGAATTCCATGGACAGAAGAACCTGGCAGGCTACAGTCCATGGGGTTGCAAAGAGTCGGACATGACTGAGTGACTAAGCACATTAGCACACTATAATAGTTGCCATCTAATTTCTTTTGAAAAATTCTAAATGAACTAAGTTAAATGGTACTGACTTGGGATGAATGAAAAGAAACAGTGAACCTTTTTTTCAAAATGTATTTATTTGAAGTATAGTTGATTCACACTGTTGTGTTAATTTCTACTGTACAGCAAAGTGATTCACATACACAAATGTGTATATATATATATTTTTTTTCATATTCTTTTCCATTATGGCTTATCACAGGGTATTGAATATAGTTCCCTGTGCTATATAAATAGGACCTTGTTGTTTATCCATTCTCTGTATAATAGTTTGCATCTGCTAATACCAAACTCCCACTCCACCCCTCCCCCACACCCCTCCCCCCTTGTCAACCACAAGTCTAGGAACAGTATATCTTTAAGACAGGACGAATCCCTTTGTGATAGGACAAATCTGCCCTGAACTGGAATGCTAGGAATAGTCCATGAATCAGGGCAAATAAGGCTGAAAATTTGAGACCATTTGTGGAAATCAGCTAACGTCACAAATAAGCAATTCCTTCTTGCTTAACTGATCTTCATAACACCAGCACCCAAATGCTACCCGGATTTGGGGGGTTGGTTGCTACCTGCCTTTTGGTGCTGGCGTTCCCTAGCAAAAACAGGGGAATGTCTCCACTTAAAAACCATAGTCTTTATGCCTTGGTCTTCCTCCGTGTTCTCTTCTCTAGAAGGTCTCCACTATGCTCTCAGCAACAGAGCATGCTCAGAACATGACTTGTCCATGACTACTTTCCCTGCAGTGTGAGAAAGTTTACAAACAGACTATGGCTACTTCATACCAGCTTCAGAGACGATCAAGAACTCAGGCTTCAATTACAGATCGAAATGATAGAAATCTTCCAACAAGCTAGATAATTCCAATTTTTCTACATAAAAATCCATTTAGTTTACCTAATACTGTGAAGTACAGAGTATTATGACCCTCACTTTGTAGCCCATGAAAATAGAGGACTCTTCCTTGATGAAGATGCAGAAGATATGCCCTCCTCCAAAGGTGATGTAATATAGAAACTTGGGAAAAATCATAAAACGTTTGTTAAAGTCCTAATAGGATGCCCAGAGTCATGCCTATTATAACAAGGGAGTGGGAGTTCATAAAGGAAAGTCAAAGATACAAATTGAGATGGCTGACCTTTTTTTATAATGAAAGCTAGGTTTTGAAAAGAAGGGTATTTAAAGCTTCTGATATATATATTGTCAAATTTTATGTCAAAGCAGAGTAATAATATATAATTGTACATAAAAAAAATCCTGGGGATGTTTATTTTATTTTATTAGGCATTGTACATTTAAGAGGCTTTACTACTTTTGTTCACAAGAAAATAATATTTAAGTAATTTTATATGTCTGAACATTTTCTTTTTAAATTTCTATTGGTGTGTAGTTGATTTACAATGTTGTGTTAGTTTCAGGTACACAGCAAAGTGAGTCAGTTGTGTGTGTGTGTGTTTGTGTATGGGGCTTCCCAGCTGGCAAAGAATCCAGTGGTAAAGAATCCATCTGCTGATGCGGAAGACACAAGAGATGCAGGTTCAATCCCTGCGTCGGGAAGATCCCCTGGAGGAAGAAATGGTAACCTGCTCCAGTATTTTTGCCTGGAAAATTCCATAGACAGAGGAGCCTGGCAGGCTACAGTCCATGGAGATGCAAAGAGTCAGACATGACTGAGCGACTGAGCACACACACACACATGCACACACACACACCCACCTACCCCCCTCATATATATACATACATATTTTTTCAGATTCTTTTCCCACATTGTTACAGAATACTGAGTAACTACTGTACGACAGGTCCTTTTAATTATCTAATAAGATCTCTTTACTATACAGTAGGTCCTTATTAGTTATCTATTATTCTTTCTGGCCATGCCACATGGCTTTGGGGATCTTAGTTCCTGGACTAGGGATTTAACCTGCGTCCCCTGCAGTGAAAGCATGGAGACCTGAAAGGGTTAACAGCCTCGTTAGGGAGGCCAGAGGTCCCCAAGCAGCAGAAGAAAATAAACTGGAAGTGGCAGAAGATTTTTTCTTTCTTTTCTCTTCGAATCCTGTGCTGTCATGACAACACCTGGTTCCACCTGATCCCACACTTTCTTATGGAAATATTTTTCTTAAGCTATGTTAATGAAACTATATATTTGCTTGGAAATCTATTTTTCTTCAAGATGCACATCGTTTTATGGCGAGAGATGACACCCCTTGTGCCAATGCTATCTCAAAATGCATGAGGTGGGAGAGGGCTCTGGTGCAACTCTTTCAATCTTGAGGTGTTTCTTTTATGATTAGCAGCTTGCTAACAGTAAAATGCCTTGTTAAAAACTAGCAAGGGAGCACTCTTTCTGTCTCCTTCTGATGTCTATGTCAGAAGCTTTTCTATCTCTTTTTATACTTTAATAAAACTTTGCTACACAAAAAGCTCTGAGTGATCAAGCCTAGTCTCTGGCCCCGGATCAAATTCCTCTCCTCCAAAGGCCATGAGTCCCCGCATCATTCACAGCTCACAGCCACAGCCTTTCAGTCCTAACCGCTGACTACCAGGAAATTCCCAAGTTATCTGATAGTGTGTATATGTTAATTCCAATCTCCTAATTTATCACTTCCCACTACATTTTCCCTTTGATAACCATAAATTTGATTTGGAGATCTGTGAGTCTGGTTATGTTGTATAATTAGTTCACTTGTATCATTTTTAATAGATTTCACATATAAGTGATATCTTATGATATTTGCCTTTCTCTGACTTACTTTACTTAGTATGAAAACCTCTAGGTCCATCCACGATGCTGCAGATGGCATCGTTTCATTCTTTTTTATGGCTGAGTCATATTCCACTGTGTCACCACATCTTTATCCATTCCTCTGTTGATGGCCGCTTAGGTTGCTTCCGTGTCTTGGCTATTGTAAAGAGTGCTGCATCTGTGTGTCTTCTTTGGAGAAATGTCTATTTAGATCTTCTACCCATTTTTTATATGGAGCTTCAAGAGCTGTTGGTATATTTTGGAGATTAATCCCTTGTTGGCCACTTCATTTGCAAATATTTTCTCCCATCTGTGGGTTGTCTTTTTGTTTTGTTTAAGGCTTCCTTTGCTGTGCAAAAGCTTTTAAGTTTAACTAGGTTCAATTTGTTTATTTTTGTTTTTATTTTCATTATTCTAGGAGGTGGATCCAAAAAGACCTTTCTGTGATTTATGTCAGAGTGTGTTCTGCCTATGTTTTCCTCCAAGAGTTTTATAGTATCTGGTCTTATGAACACTTTCTTACATGCGGCTTCTTCTGTATAGTATCTGTTGTGTCTTTTTATATTTATTAAGTTTTAATGTTTTAAACTATTTTATAATAAACATTAACTTTTAAAAAGAAAACAAATGATAAATGCAGCTTGTTATCAATTATATTGTGCATTAGAAGCAATAAGTGTTACAGCACTTAAATCCATGAAGTGGAATAAAGTGTTGAAAACTCTGTAGGATTTCATACAAAAAAGATAAAGAGATGAGAGATGTTGATCCTAAACAGGATAGAGAATGAAAATCAATCCTAAGTAGTAGCGATATATGTATGGCTGGATTTAACAGTTGTGGTAGGATGGGAAGGGTAGATGCGAAGACTTCGTATAAAAGAAATAAACAAAGATATATTTTAAGAAATATGAGTTGAAATAAAAGCTGGAATAATATTAACTAGGTGATTCTATTGTGCAACCAGGTTTGAAAACCACTGATCTAATTCATTTGTGCAGTTTCTTCCGACTAGAAGCCTCTTTGAATTTAAATCCCAGCAGTGTATTTATTGTATCACATCCACTTCCTTTCTGTCCACACTCACTTTGGAGGGAGAGTGGAGGAAAAGAGTTTCATCAGAATTTTTGGAATTTAGTGATTTCAAAACAACATTTGATCTCAATGGCTTCAAAGAAAAATGTTTGACTTGATAAAAGATCAGGTGAATTTATGAATATTTTTTAAACAAAGCTCTTTGAGGAATTTTTACTGTTGACAGAAAACATTATCTTGGACAAAATTTCTTAAACTTTTACTATACTTGGACTTTACTTGCCTTAATTTTTTGTGTATGAGGGTTTTTTGAAAATTAGAAATGAATAAGTTAATGGACAGAAATAGCCCCAAATTCTCTCACACGGATTAATCTGGATAGGCTTGGGGGCAAATGAAAGCAACTTAAAATGACACAGAGAGAGAAATTTCAGACATTCAGGGGATTTTTCTGTGAAACTCTGACTAGGAACTAACTCTTCAAGAGCTGTACAACAACTTTCCCTGCAAAAATAACCTTCTTTTTGGGGTTGCCTATTTTATTTTTAGAGGGCTTTTTAGGCAAAGGTCAAGGGAGAATTTCCCAGTGAAGGTCCAAATGAATTGTAATAGTTTGCTTTATGTTCTGTTTTGATTAAAGTTGTTTTGCTCTCTTTTAAAGACCATATTAAATTATAATCAGATATAATTCACAAGGTTTCCCCTTTTACAGGTGAATTTTCTCTCTCCTGAATCCCTAGAAGGTCTTCTTCCCTAGTCCAACTTTTCCTCTTCTCCTACCTCCCCAAGTTTGGAGAGATTGACAAAAAAAAAGAAAAGGTTCACCATTCATGGTGATGTATGGCAGAAATCAAACCAATATTGTAAAGCATTTATCCTTCAATTAAAAATAAATAAATTAAAAAAAAAAAGGTTCACCAGATTGAAATGTTGGTGATATGACTTTGTCCCTCCCAACACACCGATGGCATCCAGTCCCAATTTTCCTTTCTCATTTGGGGGGCACTGGAAGCAGAATGTTCTCTATTTCCTAATAATAAAGCAGGAAGCTTGTAACAATCCTCTTGACCTTGCAAAAGGCCAAGACTGAAGAATGTTGTTATGCTTTCATTCTCTCTCTCTTTATTATTACTTATGTAAATTATCTCTTGGGAATAGAATGCCTTAGGCCTTCTCTTCCATTCTTTCTTAATAATAGTGTACCATTCTGGGTTTCCAGATGAAGAAAATATTATCAAATGACAAATGGTTGTGAAGGCCCTTTGGCCAGATTATCGAATAGTCTAGTCATACACAGTCCCTGTGGGCTCTGACATTTTAGAGTTTGCATTATACCTTTAACAACACTTAAAAATACCTTTTAAAAATTCTACCTGAGCACTTTAGAATAGGCCTAGCGTTGTATTTGCTCCTTGGATGAGTTCCTAAGAGGTAAGTGCATTATGGGAATTTCATGGTTCCTCCACATGCACTTGAGGCCCATCACATTCAGAACCATCTCTAATAAGTTGGAGGGATACAGAGTGACCTTGCTTAGTGTAAGACTCCACCCTCAGCTGCTGGTGCCCTCTGCCTAGATCTTCAATGCATAGTTCACAGACTTGGACTCGCGATTTTATTTCTGTTTGTCCAGAACTCCCAACTCCTTCACTTGTCCTCTTGCTAGGCCCTCCTCTGTTAATCTAAGCACCCCATCCTCGCTGCTGCCTTCCCCAGACTTAAGTAAAAAACTTAGTTGGATGGCAATGTGCATTTTCAGGGGTGGAAGAGTTGGAGGGAAAGCTACTACTGCCTTTGATCACATTCCCCCAAAGTGGCACATCTTCAACAATTTCTCAAATTAAATATGAGCATGACCATTTTTAATACTGAGAAGTAAAACCCCGGTGGCTCAGAACAGTAAAGAATCAGCCTTCAAAGAAGACAACACAGGTTCGATCCCTGGGTCAGGAAGACCCCCTGGAGAAGGAAATGGCAAAATATTCCAGTGTAAGAGCCTGGAAAATTCCATGGACAGAGGAACCTGGCGGGCTACAGTCCAAGGGGTCACAAAGAGTTGGACACACCTGAGCAGCTAACACTTTCACAAAGCCTTTTGAGAAGTGAATATGAGAATAAAACATGATGATCAGACCATGAGTTGCATAGAGAAGGTGGTTTAAAGTTGAGCCCACTCATCCATCATTCCACAAACCACCAGGCCCTATGCTGTGGCAATTAGACCAGACACAGTGCCCGCTCTAAGCCTTTTCCCTGCTAGACTTATGGCAACTTTTCTGCCTCTCCCTAACTTATGTCATCTTTCCTGAACTCAGATTTTCCATCCAGTTGACTTGCAGTGTGTGCCAATTCTCCACTGGTATCACCAGATTCCTACTGTTGTTCCCCTCATCCTCCTGATTTGGACAAACAGTCATTCTGGAATCTCACGTAGTCCTCCAAGAGCAGAACTTAAAAGAATGGGCAAAGGGAGGGCAGCCAAAACAAGTCCACTTGGGCCTGATTCCTTATTCACAAGGGGCTCAACTATATATTTTTAGCCTGTCTTCTATTGAGATGTTTCATACAGGGATACTAATAGGATTAAGAAACAAAAACATTTGTTATAGAACTTTATGTTTTTGTTCCTTCATTGGAACAGATTTCCATAATGCAATATGAATTGATTTTTTTCCATGATTTTTAGTTGTGATGACTAGCATACTTACATTTATGATAATCTGTGTTAAAAGCACTATTATTATCAACTTACGTGTTTCTTGCATTTCATCATATTTTTTAAAATGTGCTGGAGTCTCAGAAAAATAGAAGTGGCCCATAACTCTGTTGGCCTCTGAGAGGCTCTAAAATCTTATAATGACACATGATGGATGCTTGGTTTAATAGGCTACTGTTGTTGCTCAGAGTTTTGAAGTTATCATGAACTGGTGTAGCTCAAGAAGACTTTCTGGGGTGATGGACTTCATTCTTTCCTTCTTCCACCATTATTATGCCTTATCAGAGCTTTTCACCTTTTTGCCATCTCACCCAGAAAGAAGGTAAATATTCCATAACAATGATGTCTTACCTAAGCCTCAAGGGACTGACAAGTCCTGCTTCATTTGTTGTTACGTCTATGCTCTGCCAGATGGACTTGTCTGCAGGGGTGTAGGGAGAAGTCTCCGAGGATAACCTTTCTCGCACCTCTCTCTTTCCCTCCTCCTGCCCCCTCCCACCCCCACCGTGGGAATCAGGTCCTTCTAAAGAATTCAGGGAATTCCCACAGTGAACTTGGCTTTTGGACCTTCTCTTCTATTTTACTTCTCTTACTTAACCAGAAAGATTGCCTAATTCATTTCAACAGACACTTTTAGAAAAGAAAATGTCAAAGACATTTGATCTGCATGTTTGCATTGTATGAGAAGGAACTAAGAAATACATTTTTAATAGTGTGCTTAATTTTAAGAGAGTCAGAGGAGAAAACATTACCAAAAGTAATATAGCAAATATCTCTTTCAGTCATTCTGAATTAAACATTGTCAATATTTTGTCTTGACACTCAGTTTTTTGTTTATTGGTTAGCTGAGAAATGGTACACCATAAATGTAGGTCAGTCTCCCTTAAACTATACCCCCACGATTGTTCCCTGCCACTCCCCGTACCTCTGTCTTCTGGTGCGCTTGAAGTGCTGGCTACTGTCTTTCAGTGTGTTCTCAAATAGTTTGACATATCTCCACAGGTAGAAGTGGGCTTTCCTGGTGGCTCAGATGGTAAAGACTTTGCCTGCAATGTGGGAGACCCAGGTTTGATCCCTGGGTCAGGAAGATCCCCTGGAGAAGGGAATGGCTACACCCTCTAGTATTCTTGCTTGGAAATTTCCATGGAAGACGAGCCTGGTAGGCTGCAGTCCACGGTGTCACCAAGAGTCATACATGACTGAGTGACTAACACTTTGCATATAGAAGTATATACATATGTCTATGCTTTTAAATGCTATGTGTATGTAAAAGATAAGTATAAAAATACATGTAAGGTTATTTTCTCTGTGTGTGTATATTTTATATATATATCTCAATATCAGTCAAGTTCAGTCGCTCAGTCGTGTCCGACTCTTTGCGACCCCATGAATCACAGCACGCCAGGCATCCCTGTCCATCACCAACTCCCGGAGTTCACTCAAACTCACATCCATTGAGTCAGCGATGCCATCCAGCCATCTCATCCTCTGTGGTCCCCTTCTCCTCCTGCCCCCAATCCCTCCCAGCATCAGAGTCTTTTCCAATGAGTCAACACTTCGCATGAGGTGGCCAAAGTACTGGAGTTTCAGCTTTAGCATCATTCCTTCCAAAGAAATCCCAGGGCTGATCTCCTTCAGAATGGACTGGGTGGATCTCCTTGCAGTCCAAGGGACTCTCAAGAGTCTTCTCCAACACCACAGTTCAAAAGCATCAATTCTTCAGCGCTCAGCTTCTTCACAGTCCAACTCTCACATCCATACATGACCACTGGAAAAACCATAGCCTTGACTAGATGGACCTTTGTTGGCAAAGTAATGTCTCTGCTTT
>NW_011495014.1:606421-607103 GCF_000754665.1 Bison bison bison
GTCTGACACTGTTTCCCCATCTATTTCCCATGAAGTGATGGGACTAGATGCCATGATCTTCGTTTTCTGAATGTTGAGCTTTAAGCCAACTTTTTCGCTCTCCTCTTTCACTTTCGTCAAGAGGCTTTTTAGTTCCTCTTCACTTTCTGCCATAAGGGTGGTGTCATCTGCATATCTGAGGTTATTGATATTTCTCCCGGCAATCTTGATTCCAGCTTGTGCTTCTTCCAGTCCATCATTTCTCACGATGTACTCTGCATAGAAGTTAAATAAGCAGGGTGACAATATACAACCTTGACGTACTCCTTTTCCTATTTGGAACCAGTCTGTTGTTCCATGTCCAGTTCTAACTGTTGCTTCCTGACCTGCATACAAATTTCTCAAGAGACAGGTCAGGTGGTCTGGTATTCCCATCTCTTTCAGAATTTTCCATAGTTTATTGTGATCCACACAGTCAAAGGCTTTGGCATAGTCAATAAAGCAGAAATAGATGTTTTTCTGGAACTCTCTTGCTTTCTCCATGATCCAGCAGATGTTGGCAATTTGATCTCTGGTTCCTCTGCCTTTTCTAAAACCAGCTTGAACATCAGGAAGTTCACGGTTCACGTATTGCTGAAGCCTGGCTTGGAGAATTTTGAGCATTACTTTACCAGCATGTGAGATGAGTGCAATTGTGCGGTAG
>NW_011495014.1:607216-623580 GCF_000754665.1 Bison bison bison
TATAGCTCAACTGGAATTCCATCACCTCCACTAGCTTTGTTCATAGTGATGTTTTCTAAGGCCCACTTGACTTCACATTCCAGGATGTCTGGCTCTAGGTCAGTGATCACATCATTGTGATTATCTTGGTCATTAAGATCCTTTTTGTACGTATGGTTAATATACACAAATACCATCATACTATATGTATCAATCTACATCTTGCTTTTCTTTTTCAACATCACTTTTGATATCTTATTGTATTTATTGATTTATAGATCTTTTAGCTATCACTGAATATTAGATTGCATGGATATAATATTTTTCGTTCATCCATTCCCTTATTGATGAACATTAAAATTTTTATACTTATCTACTAAAATGAGCACTGCTTCCATGAATATCTTTGATATTTCTCTTTTGTGTATATACATGTTTTTTCTAGAGTGTATACTGAGACATAGAATTAGTGGAATTACAGGTTATGTATATTTTCAATTTTATTGTTGTTGTTCAATCGCTCAGTCATGTCTGACTCTTTGTGACCCCATGGACTGCAGCCCAACAGGCTTCCCTGTCTTTCACCATCTCCTGGAGCTTGCTCAAACTCATGTCCATTGAGTCAGTGATGCCATCCAACCATCTCATCCTCTGTTGTCCCCTTCTCTTCCTGCCTTCAATCTTTCCCAGCATCAGGGTCTTTTCTAATGAGTCAGCTCTTTGCATCAAGTGGCCCAGGTACTGGAGCTTCAGCTTCAGCATCAGCCCTTCCAATGAATATTCAGGACTGATTTCCTTTAGGATTGACTGGTGTGATCTCCTTGCAGTCCAAAGGACTCTCAAGAGTCTTCTCCAACACCACAGTTCAAAAGCATCAATTCTTCGGCACTCAGCCTTCTTTATGGTCCAACTGTCACATCCATACATGACTACTGGAGAAACCATAGCTTTAACTATACAGACCTTTGTCAGTAAAGTAATGTCTCTGCTTTTTAATATGCTGTCTAGGTTTGTCATAGCTTTTCTTCCAAGGAACAAGCGTCTTTTAATTTCATGGTTGCAGTCACCATCTGCAGTGATTTTGGAGCCCAAGAAAAGAAAGTCTCACTGTTTCCATTGTTTCCCCATCTATTTGCCATAAAGTGATGGGACCAGATGCCATGATCTTAGTTTTCTGAATGTTGAGCTTTAAACCAGTTTTTTCACTCTCCTCTTTTACCTTCATAAAGGGGCTCTTTAGTTCCTCTTTGCTTTCTGCCACAAGTATGGTATCATCTGCATATCTGAGGTTATTGATATTTTTCCCAGAAATCTTTCCAGCTTGTGCTTCATCCAGCCCAGCATTTTGCATGATGTACTCTGCATATAAGTAAAATAAGCAGAGTGACAATACACAGCCTTGACATACTCCTTTCCCAATTTTGAACCAGTCCATTGTTCCATGTCCTGTTCTAACTGTTGGCTTCTTGACCTGCATACAAGTTTCACAGGAGGCAGGTAAGGTAGTCTGGTATTTCTATCTCTTTAAGAATTTTATTAGATACTACCATATATTACCAGTTTATATTCCCAAAAGCACAGAGTGTTTTTCTCCAAATCCTGATCAATAATAATATTTTCAGTCTTTGAAATTTTGCTACTTGGATAGGTTGAAGTAATATCTCAGAGAGTTTCCTGGCGTTCCAGCAGTTAAGGCTCTGTACTTCCACTGCAGGTGGAAAAAAAGGTGAAAGTTAGTCACACAGTCGTGTCCAACTCTGCAATTCCATGGACTGCAGCCTGTCCAGCTTCTCTGTCCATGGAATTCTCCAGGCAAGAGTACTAGAGTGGATTGCCATTTCCTTTTCCAGGGGATCTTCCTGACCCGGGGATCGAACCTGGGTCTCCTGCATTGGAGGCAGATTCTCTACCTACTGAGCCACTAGGAAAGCCCAACTTCCACTGCAGGGGGCAGGGGTTTAATCCCTGGTCAGTGAACTAAGATAGAGCATGAGTGATGTGCAGCAGAAAAGTAAAATAATAAACAAATTTTCTTAAAAAAAAATTTTAAAGGAGCATCTCAGTTTCATTTTCATTTGTGATCTTCTAATATTAATGAGGTAGAGTATTATTTCATGAATGTACTAGACATGTAGATAGCTTTATTTGTGAATTGCCTATTTATATCCTTTGTCTTTTTCTATTAAATTGTAGGAGTTCTATATATAATATGAATATTAATCCTTTTCTAATTATTATTACTGAAAAGACTTTTCCCAATCAATTGCTTTTCTTTGACTTGGCTCAGTGTTTTCAACTATGTAGACATTTTAATTTTAATGTAGTCAAATTTACCACATTTTTGTCTTTTGGGTTGCTCCTTTTGCCTTTTTACAAGAAATATAACTGTATTTCCTATTCAAAAATTGCCCTAAGTATTCATGTACTTTGACTTGTATGAATACTGGATTCAGGTTTGTCAAATTTGCTGAAGAAGTCATTTTGTAATTTATATTGGAACTTATTAAATATATAAGCTTAACTTGAGATATATTTATAAAAGTATTTCCTTTCATTCTTGAAAATAACCTTTTTCATTCAAATTTTCTTATTATGCCCTCCAAAATATGTTTAGAGTTCCTCTATGAAAATCTAACATTGGAAAAAATCCATTTCTTGCCATTTTATAATATTTGGGGACGACTTGGTATAAAAAAAATGGGTAAAAGAAATACTATTGAGTTCTTTTATGCACAGCTTTTATCTTACTGAAGAATCCCACTGAATTATCTTATTCATTCAAGTAGCTTTTCCATTCCTTGCCTTGGTTTTGTTAAGATTATCATATCATTTGCAAGTGGACAAATTGGTCTCTTCCTTTCAGAAGTGCGCAGCGTGGCTAACGTCTTAAATTCGCAAAGCACAGCGGATTGAGTGGCGTGCAATCTGTCTGACACATTCTCTAATCCCTACACTGCATATTTCTCTTATTCTATTGCGTAGAACTTGTAGAACAACGTGGAGTTTTTGTGGCCTCTAGACTTCATCAGAAATATTTTCAAAGTTATATCATTAAATATATTTGCTGAAGGATCTTTAAAAATATCTCTCATTAGGTTAAGGAATTTCCTTATTTTACTAATTTACTAAGCATTTTTCTTTTCATAGAATACTCTTTCTATAGCCATTGAAGTTGCCATTAAAACATGTATTGATGTGATAAACCACATTGACAGTACCTATATTTTTGCTACTGATCATGCCTTTATTTCTGGAATATTTTTCTTCTTAACAAATTTTGCATTCCATTTGCTTTTAATTTATTTAGAAAGTCGACATCTATTTTATGTGTGTGTATATATGTGTAATTAAAAGTTGTGCCTAACTCTATCTATTTAAATACTTCCTTTTAATTTTGCTACTTTGATTTATTAAGTATCTGAGAAGATTATTTCTTCGAGAACTTCTCTGAACTCCTAAATTAGAGCCCTTTGTTAGCCCTTTCACTGTACCCTATGTTATAATTACAGAGTTGTCTATGAAGTTGATTATTGACTGAGTCTTCCACTAGGCTTTAACTTCCATAACGGCAGGGAATTTTATCTGTTTAACTCACTGCTGTAATCCTGGAGCCTAACCTGCAATTAGTACGTAGTAGATACTTTAAAAATTATTTCTGGAATGAATAAATGGTTAAATAAATAGTAGTTTGAAAGCTGATGATGCTCTGAGTTCTTTCTCTGTTTAATATTTGCCGAATGCTGATATAACAACTCTATGTCGGGTACTAGAAGGCTGTTCCGTATCTTTACATGCTTCAAGGGACATGCCGAAGTGTTTCTTTGCCATCCCTCAGATCAGATCAGATCAGTCGCTCAGTCATGTCCGACTCTTTGCGACCCCATGAATAGCAGCATGCCAGGCCTCCCTGTCCATCACCAACTCCCGGAGTTCACTGAGACTCACATCCATCGAGTCAGTGATGCCATCCAGCCATCTCATCCTCTGTCGTCCCCTTCTCCTCCTGCCCCCAGTCTCTCCCAGCATCAGAGTCTTTTCCAATGAGTCAACACTTCGCATGAGGTGGCCAAAGTACTGGAGTTTCAGCTTCAGCATCATTCCTTCCAAAGAAATCCCAGGGCTGATCCCCTTCAGAATGGACTGGTTGGATCTCCTTGCAGTCCAAGGGACTCTCAAGAGTCTTCTCCAACACCACAGTTCAAAAGCATCAGTTCTTCGGTGCTCAGCCTTTTCCACAGTCATCCCTAAGACTGGATAAATCCCAGTGATTCTCCTTCCTCCTCATCCAGTACACTGGCACATCATGAAAAATTAGGAAAGTTTTCTAAACTTAGCAACTAATGTTACTAAAACAAACACACCACCTAGTAGTTATTTTCTTCAGTTTTTATCCATGGGAAATTGTACATTCACAAGCTTCAATGTGTCCTACAAACCAAAGCACAATTAAGCAATGATTGTTACTCAAGAGTTGGTAAACAATGACTTTTCAAGGCCAAATGTAAATGTGCCAAAAGCCAACTCTGGGTGGGGACCTCCAGACCCTTAGGGATTAGTCAAATAGAGAGAGGCAGTCAGCCTTTCACACCACAGCTCCCTGGAAGGTCCCAGACAGTCTGTGGACAGTTTCTGTTTCACTCATCCCCTTTCTCACCAAAGGGTCCTAATTTTCAACACAATTATTGACATTGAGGTTAGTTCCAGTTTTTAACAGTTGACTAACGTTAATCCTGTTTCTTTGCCAACTGTTACATCTTTGAGGAGGTTCTAGGAAATTATGAAAACTTTTTTTTTTTCTGATTTCTTGGTGTGTGTGTGCTCAATCATGTTCGACTCTTTGCAACCCTTTGGACTGTGGCCTGCCAAGCTCCTCTGTCCATGGGATTTCTCAGGCAGGAATACTGGAGTGGGTTGCCATTTCCTCTCCCAGGAATCTTCCCGACCCAGGGATCAAACCAGCATCTCCTGTGTCTCCTGCTTTGGCAGGCAGATTCCTTGGGGAAGATATCTGAGTACTTAGGAGCACACATGTCATCATTAAGAAGAGTAATAGCCACCTTTTGCCAGTAGTAACGTTTTAAAATGAATTAATTTTACTTTACTGATATTCAAAAATAATTGAAGGTAACTGTAAATTTCTACCAATCATTAGGCTACTAACAGCAGTTTAAATTATTAAATGCATTGCTAAAATAACATCATATTCAAAATTTGTCAATTTTACAATTCCAGCTTACAATTAAATCCTGGATAAGTTGTCATTCAAAGGGTGCATTTTTTAAATGAGCAAATTCATCTTGTTCATTGACAAAAGTAGAATTTGTTCACTGTAAAGATGAAGCCTTTGAATGACAACTTATTCAAGACTTACTGTGGGTTGAAAACTATACTCCGTGCTGGGCACAACGTATATTTCCAACCTGCATGAAACTTACAAGTGAATCAGGGAATGGATAGTTTTGTACTGTATCAACTTAGCTTCCCCTTCTGTATATTATTGTTGTTTAGTTGCTGAGTCATGTCCGACTCTTTGTGGTCCCATAGACCGTAGCTTCCCAGGCTCCCCTGTCCGTGGGATTTCCCAGGCAAGAATACTGCAGAGGGTTGCCATTTCCTTCTCCAGGGGATTTTCCTGACCCAGGGACTGAACTCGCATCTCCTGTGCTGGCAGGCAGATTCTTTACCACTGAGCCACCAGGGAAGCCCCCCGTTTGTGTGTAGTCCTGGTTTAATGTTGGCCACAAGGAACATCATGAAATTTTATCATTGTGAAATTTGGAAGGGGAAGTTGGTGTAAGGTACCAGGGATCACTGCCCTCATACACAGTCACTGCTCTGCTGGTTTAGTTTGGTGGCCTCGGGTAGCAGCCAGCCTGTAGCTCCTACCACTCCTGCCCCATCAACTCCCTTAGTTTTTCTGAGTCCTGGGACAGATATTCATGTGTTTCCCTGGTGAAGAGTACCAGGTTCTTCTACATGTTACTCACACCACCAAGGTTAGAGGTTTCTATAGATGGAATGTGTTCCTATAAAATCCATATGTTGCAATCTAATCTCCAACTTCATGAGTATGAAAGAGATCCCAGAGAGTTTCCCCCTCTCTCCACTGGGTGAAGTTACAGAGAAAAGATGGGAAGCTGTGAACCAGGAAGTGGGCTCTCACCAGACTTTGAATCTGTTGGCACCTTGATCTTGGACTTCCCAAAGACCAGAACCATGAGAAATAAATTTCTATTGTTTATAAGCCACTCAGTTTATGGCATTTAGCTGTAGAAGCCTGAATAGACGAAGACAGAGGTGGTGTGAGGTAAACATGGGTTCCAGTTGTCCTCATGGATTATTGTTTGTTCTTGCTCTCTGAATTTCATGCCTAGCATTTCTTCCTAACTGCTAATCCTGCTGATCTGTGGAGACTTCAGGCACACCACCAGAGGCAAGGCAACAGCCTGCCATAGACTCCACCAGCACCCACAATTGCATAAGTTCTAATCTCTATAAACATCTTGTTCTTGCTATCACTCAAGGTGGTTCTATTTCTCTGATCAAATCTGAGCGATAAAGGGAGACAGACATTGCTCAAAGAATCATGCGACATACTCTACTGATTGTGTTAAGGCCTCTGATGGGAGAGTATGAGCTACCGTGAGAGCATATAAATACAGTGCCCTAATTTATATTAGGGAAGGAGTGTCAGGGAAAGCCTCTTGAAGAAGTGATATTTTACCACTGATCTGGAGTTTGAGTAGACACTAGCCAGGTCAAGAGTTAGACAAGAGGAACAGCAGTGGGCAAGAGCTCTGAGGTCTGCCCCACTGCAGGAAGTGAAAGAAAACCAGAGTGGCCAGGGCAGAAGGAAGGAGGCAATGAGCGGCAGAGGGATCGGGCCGTCAGGGCCCTGTACTTAGTTCAAGGTCTTCAGGCTTCACTCAAAGGGAACATGACAGGAGCAGATTTCTATTTTTAAAAGAGTACTCTGGCTGCTATGCAAACAAACTGATTATCTGTATATCTGCAAATAATCATCTGATTATTTACAATTAAGCATATTCTATAATGGAATTCAAAATTCAGCACTTGGCTGCCTCTTAAAATAAAAGGTATCTGCCAAAAACTCACAGCATCGAGGAAAATAAAGACTCTGGCCCCCAAATAAAAAAAGGCCCCAGGCCATTCGAAGCTGGACTATCACATATGTGGAGGGTGGCTTAATTGTTATTCTTGATAATTATGTGATTGTAGTATCATAGATGCCTTATGCCTTCATGTTGTCAGCAGGAGTAAGCAAGGCAAGCTCTACAATGTCAAGCTCCTGACTGCAAAAGTGAATTAGAAAGAGAAGATTATTTAATCCCAAGTTTAAAAACGTGCTGACCTTATTCTGACACATAGGTCTTCTTAAATATCACAAAATCTCTGTTAGATCTCAAGTGATATCTCAATTATCACAGGGTGATAATTTTGCCTGCAAAAACCATCTTGTTCCAGCATTGGAAACGCCTTCCACCACCTCTGTTGCACTGAGGATTTTTCTTGTTCATTTTATTTCTCCTCAGGAAGGAGATTTGAGGCAATGATTAATCAAATTTCAAAAGTGTATTTCCAGGACTCATTGCTAACTTAAATGGCCAAAGTATGAGTCATGTAAAGATAAAAAGTAACTGAGGGAATGATGATGACGGAATATGGAGAGGTAAGGGAAGACTGGCTTAAGAACAAGTTCTTTAAATGGAAAGGCTTAAAAAATGTAAGTATGGGTTTGGATTGGTTGTTTTACCCAAAGAAAGAAAGCTCCCATAATGTAGATGGATAAATACTGAAAAATAAAGAGTAAGAGACAGGAGGGCATTATAATGGGTCTGATGAATGCAAGGGTTGTAGCTGTGGGAACAGAGTGTAAGTGCTAGAATCTTTTAAGAAGTAGAGGCAATAAGCCCTGGAGTTTGCTGGAACATTAGCAGGATAGCAGAAATGGTGGCTCAGTAAGGATAATAAGGTTGAAACTGAGGGTTCTGGGGGATGGTAGAGATATTTTTATTTCAAAAAAAAACTTGAAATTGTATAGTGTTAATGAGGAAGGTGGTAACTCTGGGCCTTTTCTGTAGATTAAACAGAAGAATCAAAACTTCTTTTAAAGTATAACAGAATTTCCATTTTCCTCAGATATTCAAATACATTCAGACTACTTCAGTCTAGAGACTATAGAGACCTAGATATCTGAGAAGGGAAGGCTTTATTTTCAAAATAGCACAACATACAGACACAGTCTCTCAGGCCAGAATGGGTATGGCCTTTACTGGTCTTAGGTCTTCCCTTTTCTGTGAAGTTTGTAGCCATGGTGAATTAATGCAGAGGGTAAGTATTTCAGAATGGAATTGTCATAAGATGTGATTGGTATTTTGGTTCTGCATATTCACCTAAACTGCCTGTAGTTATATATAGGACAAATATGATTGTAAGACTGTGACCAGGCACTTGGACCTTCTCCTATTCAGATTACAGGCTGCCCTCAGTAGTCACTGGAACTAGTGCTTATGCTCTGGGGGAAAAAGTGCAAGGAAGAGATGGTACTTGCTGCCAGCCTCCCCTCCCCCACCACCCCACGGCCCCCCCTCCCTCCCCCCTCCTCCCCCCACCCCACGGTCCCCCTCCCTCCCCCCCCTTCCCCCCACCCCACGGCCCCCTCCCCCCCTCCCCCCACCCCAGGTCCCCTCCCTGGCCCCCTCCTCTACCTAGTCCACCAGTCCCAGTTTGAGTGATCCTTTTCTCTTGCACCTCCTGGAATTCTCACTCACCTCTTCCTTATCTGGTCCTTTCTCTGCTCCTAGACGCTGTAAGTAGAACAGATCCCATTATTTATGTGTTGGCAAGGGAAAAATAGCGATTCTTATCTGTGATGAAATTTCCTCAGATGAGGGAGTGGTGAACATTCCATTATATCACTCAGAGCAAAATATGGGGCTGAGAGTTATATTTTTCATTGTAAAGCATATTCTGCTGGAGTGAGTTTGGAGTCAGTTTCTAAGGGCTGGTGCTCCAACTTTAGAGCCCGAAGGGGGAGCTGGTAGAGTCTGTTGTGCAACATATGCCTTGATTCTAGATAGCTTCTGGAGACAGACTTCATTGGCACTTTCCAGTGCCAGGGGTTCAGAGTCCATACCCCCTTTTTTCAATATCAATTTGACAACAATATCAGTTTCAATTTTCATTCTCTTTGATGGCTACCATGGATATTCAAAATCTTCAAATTTTTTCCTCCCATCTTTCACCCTTCAACTGCTAAGTGCACAAATCACCTTGTTGTTCAGTCACTCAGTTGTGTCCCACTCTTTGCGACCCCATGGACTGCAGCACAACAGGCTTCCCTGTCCTTCACCATCTCCCGGAGCTTGTTCAAACTCATGTCCATTGAGTCAGTGATGCCATCCAACCATCTCATCCTCTGTTGTCCCCTTCTCTTCCTGCCTTCAGTCTTTCCCAGCATCAGGGTTTTTTCCAATGAGTTGCCTCTTCACATCAGGTGGCCCAAGTATTGGAGCTTCAGTTCCAGCATCAGTCCTTCCAGTGAATATTCAGGACTGATTTCCTTTAGGATTGATTCATTTGATCACCTTGCAGTCCAAGGGACTCTCAAGAGTCTTCTCCAATACCACAGTTCAAAAGCATCAGTTCTTCAGCCCTCAGCCCTCTTTATGGTCCAGCTCTTACATCCACACGTGACTACTGGAAAAACCAGAGCTTTGACTAAACATGGTCTGACAAAAAGTCACTGGGGAAGGGAATGGCAAACCACTTCATCATTCTTGCCTTGAGAACCCTATGAATAGTAGGAAAAGGCACAGATCACTATGTTGTTTTAAAAAGTTTTTGTTTTGGGAAAGACTGGAGCTCCAGAAAATCTGCTGCTGCTGCTGCTGCTAAGTCGCTTCAGTCGTGTCCGACTCTATGCGACCCCATAGTCGGCAGCCCACCAGGCTCCCCCGTCCTTGGGATTCTCCAGGCAAGAACACTGGAGACTATCCCGAGAGTTACTGTTTAATAGATACAGAATTTCAGTTTGGGATGACAAAAAAGCTCTGGAAATGGGCTGTGGTGATGATTGCAGAACAATGTGAATATACTTAATGCCACTGAATTAACACTTAAAAATGGTTACAATGGTAAATATTATATATATTTTACCACAATTTTTTAAAAAATCAGGCTAGTGATTCCCTCAGGGAGCTATGGTTGGGAGTGTATTTTGGGAGGGCTTAGCATTTATCTGTTTTTCCTCTAGAGATTATATGTCTGTTTAGAAATTATTATATTTACCTTTATTTTGTTTATACCTTTACTATTCTAGCATAAAATTATATTTCTTGGTAAAAAGAATAATTAAAAGGTTTTTTAAAAAAAAAACAACTATCCCAAGTAGTAAGAACTATGAGGACTTGGAAAATCCCTTCCCCTACTTTGGGCATCATTTTTTATTTTTAATGTAAAGTGAATGAGTTCAAAAGGTCATGGAAGCCTTTCTGGTGCTAACATCCTGTAATTGTATAAAATAACTGCTTGTGAATGAAATGACAACAAAAAGCAAACATTCATGAAGTATTATCTATTTTGGCTGTGTTTTCCTTCAGAGAAATAGAAAATTCAAGGGGAAAAAATAAACCCTGGTGGCAACGAAACCCGCTGACTAATATGAAGGATTTTAGATTGTCTAATGTAGCGTATAGATCAAGAGGGCTGCCCTCTAGGATACAAAACTTGTAGAGAATGGAATGTTTGTCACAGTCTAAGGCAGGAGGGAAAAGAAAGTTCCACAAGTGGTCAGATGGGGGCAGGTGTGGGGAGGAAAGCCTGAGATGGAGAGACTGGCAGCCCTTCTATGATCTCCAAGGAAGAAGGGGCCAGCACCCACACGTGCCCTCATCACTTCCACATGTGGGGCTCTCCAGTGTCAGCTCTGCTTCTGCGTAAAATCAGCTTCCTCCCCATGAGTCTTTAATTTCCTCCATCCAAGAAGCCTCAGTGGGCAATATACCTCATGAGTGCCTTTTTATTTATTTATTTTCTTATTATCTTTTATTTATTTTTTTATTTAGCTTTACAATATTGTATTGGTTTTGCCATATATCAAAATGAATCTGCCACAGGTATACATGAGTGCCTTTTTAATGATGTTCTATTTTCCTAAACACCTGCTCATCCTTTGAGGCCCACTTGGAGGCTTCACACTCCTCAAGGCCTTCATGAATCGCACCATGCCTGTCCTTTGATTTCCATGACACAACTGTCTCCTTCTTCTCTTACTGCTTCTCACCCGCTCCTTTTTACTTCTCTGACTCCAATTTTTCTCCCACCTTCGAACTTCTTAGAGCACCTAATGTCTCAAAAGCTCATTTAGAAATGTACCATATATTGTCTCAGAAATTTTTCACTAACAAAAGGGCTGGCAAACCATGGCCTGAAGCCCAGTTGTTTTTATAAATAAAGATTTATGGAAACATGGCCACACTTATTCATCGATGTGTTGTCTCTGGCCTCTTTTCTGCTCCAATGGCGGAGATGAGAAGTTGCCACCCAGACTATATGACCCACAAAGCCTAAAACATTTATTGTCTGGTCTTTTACATTCACTGATCCTTGCTCTAATGAATGAAGCTGTTAATATTTCTTTTGCATCACTACCTTTATTAAATCTGTGTTTTAAGGACAGGGACCAAGTCTAAAATATTTCTGTGCCCATTCAAGCCTCATCACGCTGTCTTGTACTTTGTTAGAGTCTCAGTAAATAATGATTACTGAATGAATCACTTCATGGATGAATGAACAAATGAATTATTGAGATAGCAAAACTACCAGTATTTTTTATTGTTGTTGAAATCAAATTGAATCTCTAAACAGAAGCGATATCTTCTCTTAGCTCTCTGCCTGAGGCACATCTGGCTTCTTTTCATCCTCTGTAGACATCAAGCTAGCACAGTGATTGGGCACAGCTTTCCTCGTGGCTCAGACAGTAAATAATCTGCCTCCAGTGCAGGAGACCTGGGTTTGATTCTTGGATCAGTCAGATCCCCTGGAGAAGGGAATGGCAACCCACTTCAATATTTTTGCTTGGGCAGTCCCATGGACAGAGGAGCCTGGTGGGCTATAGAGTCCACGGAGTCACAAACAGCTGGACTCGACTGAGTGACTAACACTTCTGAGGCCAGAGAGCTTGGGGTTTGCGTCCTGGCTCTGATGCTTGCAGCTGTGTGACACTAAAGGCGTTGTTAAAGTTCTAGGAGTCACCTCCTCATCTGTAAAATCATGAGAAGAGCAGTAACTTCATTATCAGGCTGATGTGAGCATTTTTAAGTAAAATGATGTATTTTAAGTGTTAGCTATGGTGCGGGGACACAGTAAACTGTCTAAAAATGCTTGGCAATTGTTATTGCCTCGTTGTAATTGCAACTCATCCCCCTCACTCCCCCTTCCTATACCTAATTCAAATTCCTTTAAAACGAAGGTGTTTTCTCTACATTTCTTGTGCTTTGGATTCTAGAGTTAGAAAGTTAGGGTTCTCTTGGCAGTGAAAGAGGGTGGCAGTGGACAGATATGTTCCTATTGACTTGTCTGAGTTCTCTTGCCATTGAAAAGCAACAACCACCTTTGCTTAGTAATCAGTTTAGAACCTCAGTAAATGCAATAAGTAGTTTTTGTAAAATGGTAGCCAACTAGAGAAGTCAATGAGTGCAGTCACTTACAGTCTGAAATAGCATATTTCATCAGGCTCAATTCCTGATGAAAAATAAACATCAAGGGCTAACTTGAAGGCAAATATAATACCCAAAAGTCAATGGACTAGGAAAAGAAAGTGGAGTAGTATTTTACTTTGATAATGGCAGTGGACAAAATCAGTTATTCCCTCACTTAACAGCACCTTCATTGCTTCAGGCTGTTTTGGATACAAAGCATACATCAATCAAAATAATCAGATAAAAATTCTGCTCTTGTGGAGTTATAGCCTGGTGAGGGATAGATAGATAAATTTTACAACATTAAAGGTGATAACTGCTACAGTGAAAATTATAGAATAGGATAAAAAGGATCAGAAAGAGAAAACAGAATGAACTGATGTTTGCATCTTTAAATAGGATGGTCAGAAGACATTTGAACAAAATTGTGAAGGATCTGAGATAGTGAACTACAGGGACATCTGCTGCTGCTGCTGCTAAGTCGCTTCAGTCGTGTCTGACTCTGTGCGACCCCAGAGACGGCAGCCCACGAGGCACCCCCAACCCCCACCCCGTCCCTGGGATTCTCCAGGCAAGAACACTGGAGTGGGTTGCCATTTCCTTCTCCAGTGCATGAAAGTGAGAAGTGAAAGTGAAGTCGCTCAGTCGTGTCCGACTCTTCGAGACCCCATGGATTGCAGCCTACCAGGCTCCTCTGTCTATGGGATTTTCCAGGCAAGAGTACTGGAGTTGGGTGCCATCACCTTCTCCATAGGGACATCTGGAGGAAAAAAATTACAAGCAGAGGAAATACAGTGTATAAATTCCCCCAAAGCAGAAATGTGTCTGGCTTGGGCAAGGAACAATAAGGAAGCTAGTATAGAGGCCAGAAATCATAATAATAGTAATAAAGTAGCTGACTTCTGCTGTGCCCTCAACTATTCTCTGAGCAGTCTTCTAAGCATTATTATATATAATCTGCAAAACCTTCTCACGATGTCAGCAGAGTTATTTTTTCCATTTTATCAGTAAATAAACCATGATTGTTAAAATGTTGAATAATTTGTATGAGATTACACAGCTAGCAACCAGAGGAGCCAGATGTCTCCAGTTCTAAAGCTCATGCTCTTTCTTAATTTTAAATTTATTTATTTTTTAATTGAAGGATAATTGCTTTACAGAATTGGTTTCTGCCCAACATCAACATGAATCAGCCATAGGCATATATATGCCCCCTCCCTCTTGAACCTCCCTTCCACCTCCTTCCCCATCCCAGCCCTCTAGGTTGTTACAAGAGCCTGGGTTTGAGTTCCCTGAATCATCTTTGCCATGACACTTTTTGCTCTGTCCAAAGTCTTTGTCTGTCTTGGAGATCAGGACTGGATTAGCTCTACTCTGTTCCCTACCTGTCAAAACTGCACAGTTCTTTGTTCTAACCTCTTTTACTGGTTAAATTGTCCTTTAGAAGTGTTTTAATTCAAGTACAGAGTAAAACATGTTAGCAGGGGTTTTCCATGGCCCCTTGACCTCCTTGTGACATTTCCTCTTCTTTCCCTATCTAATCCTCCATAATTTTATCAGTTCTGCCTTTGCATACAAACCAGATCAGCCTCAAGGAGAAATCTCTACACCAGAGGATAACCACATCCTTTCTGGCCTTCTCTTATAGATCAACTGATGTCTGGTGGAGCCTCTTAGAATTAACTTTTACTTCATAAATATAGGACTGTGGGCACTCATACTCAGAGACATTGCCTTTGCAAGTTATTTTGGTAAATCCTTTTTCCTTCTTCTTTTGTTTATTTTTGTATACAATTCTAAAGATGTTTTGTATACATCTCAGCCTTTGACAGTATTATTTTAAAATTTTCTAAATTCTCAACCCAATTTTCCACTTTCTTAATCAAATGCAAAGTAGATTAAAAATAAAGCCAGGAAATACTGCTGAAGTTTTAGAAGTCTGTTCATTTCTCTGTCCATTGATGAATGTTTCTCATCAGAATTCCTTTGAGCATCATCCTTGTCCAGATTAAATCACCTCCTCCTCTCTTCAAAGAAAACACAAGAGGATTGAACTACTTTTCCTTCTTCCATATGTATAAAATACTTTCTCCTGCTAAAATTATGTGTCAAATTTCAAACCAGAACCAGAAGGACAGAATGTTCATTCCTCTATTAGGTTATAAAATCCTTGAGCTAAAAGGACAATAATCTTGACAAGGAAGAAAATGATCTTTTTTGTATTAGTATCTGAACAAAAATGGAAAAAAGAAAGTGGAAAATTTGAATATTTTCCCTATAAAGAATTTCAAATAGAATGCAATGAGAAAAACTTCAACTATTACGTCAATAGAATTGCTCCATGATTATTCAAACTGCTACAATGATATGTTTCTACCAGCTTTTTGGAAGATGTTCTTCAAATAATTTTTGGCCTCCTCTCTATTTCTTTTTTAATTCTTCTTATATTTTAGGGTCCGTTTGAGGTGTTTATTTAAAGTTTTACATATATATGTGTGTGTATATATATATATATTAAACAGTCATCACACATTGGCTGTAGGAGTAAAAAATGTGGGGGAAAAGGTCAACTTCAATATCCACCAGTTGGATTGGCCCCATTAAGACAAACTCTGCAACAACGCTTGTCTCTTCCACTGCCCATCCCTCCCCATCTTCTAATAAAAGTTAATGGTTTTAGAAAAACGTCAGCGACACAATTTTAAGTTGAAAAAAAAAAAACATGAAAAAATGCAACATCAAGGTAGATAGAACAGTCGCAGGTATAGCCCCATTTCCGAAAGGTGCATGTTTGTTGTTAGTATATGCAATATGTAAAGATAAACACAGCAGAACTAGATGAGGATCCTCAGTGGGAGGCAGAAATAGATGATTTTTGTTTTTCTCATAAGCTTTATGTACTAGCTTCCTACTGCTGCTGTAACAAATAACCACAAATTTAGTGGCTTAAAACAACACAGATTTATTATCTTACACTTGTGGAGGTCAGACACCTGAAATGAGTCTTACTGAGTCAACGTTAAGAGGTCAGCAGTGCTGTTTTCCTTTTGGAGGCTGCAGGAGAGAATCTGTTTTCTTTACCTTTTCCATCTTTTAGATGCCACCCACAATCCTTGGATCATGACTCCTTCCTCCATCTTCCAAGTTTGTTGCTCCAACTTCTGGCCCCTCATCACAGCTCCTTTTCTGACTTTAATCCTCTTGACTCCCTCTTTCAGAGGCCGTTGTGGTTACATCAAGCTCACTTGGATAATTCAGGAAAATCTTCCAGTCTTATGACCCTTAACTTGATCATATCCTCAGTGTTCCTTTTGCTGTGAAAGTTAATATAGTCATAGGTTCCAGAGATGAAGACATGAACATCTTTCAGTTCAGTTCATTTCAGTTCAGTCGCTCAGTGGTGTCTGACTCTTTGCGACCCCATGAATCGCAGCACGCCAGGCCTCCCTGTCCATCTCCAACTCCTGGAGTTCACTCAGACTCACGTCCATCGAGTCAGTGATGCCATCCAGCCATCTCATCCTCTGTGGTCCCCTTCTCCTCCTGCCCCCAGTCCCTCCCAGCATCAGAGTCTTTTCCAATGAGTTAACTCTTCACATGAGGTGGCCAAAGTACTGGAGTTTCAGCTTTAGCACCATTCCTTCCAAAGAAATCCCAGGGCTG
>NW_011495014.1:623680-630391 GCF_000754665.1 Bison bison bison
AAATCCCAGGGCTGATCTCCTTCAGAATGGACTGGTTGGATCTCCTTGCAGTCCAAGGGACTCTCAAGAGTCTTCTCCAACACCACAGTTCAAAGCATCAATTCTTCGGCACTCAGCTTTCTTCACAGTCCAATTTTCACATCCATACGTGACCACAGGAAAAACCATAGGCTTGACTAGACAGATCTTTGTTGGCAAAGTAATGTCTTTAGGGGACCATTATTCTGTCAATCACACTTTGAAAAACAATGTAACATTATTGGGAGTTTATTTTTTCCCCAGAAGTTCCTTGTTCTCAATAGTTTAATAGTTTCATAGTGCAATTGTAAATTTTCTAGAAAGCTTCAACCAGAGTGTAATATTCAAGCCAAATAGATTAAATGATTAACTTTAGTTTTTGTTACTTTTGTTTTTTAAAAAGATACAAAAATAATATGTTTTTTTCAAGGCCAAGATAATGCTAGAAATTAGTGAATTTATAGTTCCCCATATTTTCTTTTTTTTCATTATTTGTAGCTTCTTTTAACCACAGTTGCATTTTTTTATTTGACAAAATGTCTTGAAAATATTATTCAGTGCAGTTATGGTTGATATTGAATCTATTTTTTCACTTTTTAACATGAGAAAAGATAGATATTGTGTTAAATGTCAATGAATTATACCAACAAATGCCATTAACCATAAAATAAATAACAAAGATATTAATTTATTTTAAATAATTTCATTAATTTATTTAGGCTGTGCTGGGTCTTCATAGGTGCACAGGCTTTTTTCTAGTTGCGGTCAGTGGGATCTCCTCTCTAGTTGAGAAGTATGGGCTTCCCATTGCAGAATGAGAAGCTTTTCTTGTTTTGGCTCTTGGGCTCTACAGCACAGACTCAATAGTTGTAATGCATGGGCTAGTTGCTCTGCAGCATGTGGGTTTTTCCTGGATCAGGGATTGAACCTATGTCTCCTGCTTTGGCAGGTGAATTCTTTGCCACTGAGCCACTAGGGAAGACCCAAGAGACTAACTTTTAAATAATAATTCATCAGTGGATAAAGAAGATGTGGTGTGCATGCGTGTGTGCATGTGTGTGTGTGAATACTGTTGTTTAATGGCTAAGTCATGTCTGATTCTTTTCAACTCCATGGACCATAGCCCACCAGGCTCCTCTGTCCATGGGATTTCCCAGGCAAGGATACTGGAATGGATTGCAATTTCCTGCTCCAGGGGATCTTCCCAGCCAAGGAATCGAACCCATGTCTCCTGCATTGGCAGGCAGATTCTTTACTACTGAGCCACCAGGGAGAATACTACTCAGCCATAAAAAAGAATGAAATAATGCCATTTGCAGTAACTTGGATGGACCTAGAGATGATCATACTAAATGAAGTAAGTCCGAAAGAGAAAGACAAATACCACATGATATCACTTACATGTGTAATCTAAAATATGACACAAATGAGCTCATTGGCAAAACAGAATCAGTCTCACTGATGTAGAAAGAAAATTTATGATTACCACAGGGGAAAGGAGGTGGGGGAGGGATAAACTAGGAATTTGGGATTAGCAGATACAAACTACTACATATAAAAACAAACAACAAGATCCTACTGTATAGCACAGGGAACTATATTTAATATTGTATAATAAACCATAATGGAAAATCATATGAAGAAAGAATATATGTGTGTATGTGTATAACTGAATCACTTTGCTATACACCAGAAACTAACACAACATTGTAAATGAATTATACTTCAATAAATAAATAAATGATCAAATTCTAATGTTTACGTTAAAGATATACGGCTTCTGATGCTTTTAAAACTTGGCCCACATGGTGGATAATAACAGAATAATTTCTAGTTCAAGTGTGCCCTATGCTTGTAAACAGAAATTTATGATTAATATATTTTTGTTTAACTACCTATTAATGTTAATGGTTGGAAAAGAAAAATTTCTTCCAATGTAAAAGGATCCTCAGTTTCTGTGGTTATACCAAATAACATCAAATCTCCATCTCCTGATTTATAGAATATCTGATGAAAAATAATCACTGATAACAACCTGTACAGTTGGGGATGCTCTCTCCAAAGATAAATGTGATTAACAGGCCTGGGAAATAACTCAGCCAGAAAAAAAAAAGACAACATAGTTTTCATTTGTCAGCCAGCCTAAAAGCAAATGACAGGAGCAATTTCTCTTATTCTTTTACTAGCCCGACATGAATTCATGGTTATTAGAGGGCTGACTGTGCAATGCCTTGCAGGTGTTCCTTTGTACCATAGGAATATTCATTAAGTCTTTGCACAATATCCAGTCACTAATTACTATTTAGCTCCACAAGTTCATGTCTCAGAGTCTTTGTGTGTTGCTGCTTTCCCTCCCCAGCCAGCCTCCTTTGCTTGGCAGTATTTTGTATCTGCCTTGGCCTTGTGTGTTTATAACTGTTTCTCTGGTATAAGTCATTCTCCTTCCTTCTCAGAACCTCAGCAGCACAGTGGGTGTATTTTGACTCCACTGAATTTCTGTTACAAAATTCTCTCTCCACTTCATCCCACCGCCCACCATTTTCATGTTGTTTCCAATGATATCTTGCCAACCTACTTTCCTGGGAAACTTTATGAAGACAGGTTTTTTTTTTCCTGAACTCTAGAGTCTTGGCAGAAATTATCATAATGTTAGTAAGGTGGCTCTGTTATCATAGGGAAAATGTAAGGAGTGGTTTAATTCATAGGGGAGAATGTAATGGTTCAGATATTTTCTTATTAGAATATTTTTCTCCCAATGGTACAGTGATTACAGATCAGGTTTCTAGAGAGGTGAAATTCCTCCAAGATTATTGCTTCATACCTTGGGCTTTCCCTGCACACTCTGGGGAACTGCCCAACCAGAATGATTTCAGGACTCTGAAAAGTTATATGGCCCCACATATTTCTCTGACCAAGGTTCAGAAGAACCACTCCTTAGGGGCTTTCAGGTCAAGATGTTTTAGAATTAATAGCTCATCTCTGAGGGCTAGTTAAGTCTATCATCATTCACATTACCTAACAGAGAGTAGACACTAAAGGTATGAGAACTTAAGACACACTTTTTTTGATGGAAAGGACAAATTAAGAGAAGTGGTAGAGAAAATGCCTGGAGGGCAGCACAGTGTAAACAGATAGTTCATAGTTTGAAATTCACCAAAGAAAAGCAGCAGGAAAGCTTTAGGGAATGTTGCTAGTTTTCCATATAGATGTGTTTATTCAGTATTTTACAAAGTCTTATCAAGTGTTTATTGGTTATAGTCCAATTAAAGCATTTGGTATCAGCTAATTGTTCACATTTTTATTTTATTAGCCAAAATCTTTTCCAATAAAAAATTTACATATTCCCAGTGTGTGAATCAAATGAGAGGAGAGCTCTGCTGATTGAAGAGGGTTGGAGTGTTTGAGGATTGCTCGTCCCCACAGCACCTGGCCTCCCCTTCCTCTCCCCCAGCAATCCCTGAGGCATCTCTCTGATTAAAGCCTGTTTGAGCAATCAACATCCTTTGAAATTATGGACATTTATTCAATAGATTTATGATTGAAACCACCGCTTCAGGAAGAAAAATTCCTCTTCATTTAAGTTGACAAACTGAAGAAATTGCTGATACACTCACTTCATTAAGTCATTCACTCATTTTTTTTTAAAGAACATGACTGATAACCTACTATGCGCCACTAACACACAGTTCAGGTAGAAGAGTGACCAATGTAGACACGGGCTGTGCCTCATGGAACGTACATTCTAATTAGGAGTCAGCCACTTGCAGCAGGATGCGCCTAGGGATTAGCATCCTAAATGAAGTCAGTCAGACAGAGAAAGCCAACATCATATGACATTACTTACATGTGGCATCTGAAATAAAAACGATACAAATGAACTTATTTGCAAAACAGAAACAGGCTCCTAGGCAGAGAAAACAACTTTATGATTACCAGAGGGGGAGAGGAAGAGGAATAAATTAGGAGTATGAAATTAACAGATACACACTACCATAAATAAAATCAACAACAAGGATTTACTATAGAGCACAGGGAGCTATATTTAATATCTTGTAATAACCTATAATGAAAAGAATATGGATATAAACTTATAAATACATATAACCATATCACTTTGCTGTACACCTGAAACTAACACAATACTGTAAATAAACTATACTTCAATCTAAAAAAAAAGTCAGCTATATGCCATCACATGCACTCTTTGAACAAATCATTTGCCCAAGACTTTTGCCCTCTGTCTAACCATACTTTACTCAAAGCATATTTTCCCATAGATAATATTCTTAGATGTGTCTTGTGACAACCTGCTTACACTGTCTAAAGTTCCAAAGCTTATCTAGGTTGGGCAAATACAGCAATTGAGAACATTATTTGCAATATGTTGAAAGACTGTCAAAGCATTACCCCAAAGACATTATTATTCAATCATCAAAATGCTCACAATTAGAGGAGGTTTTTCCATTCATCCATCCTAATGTTTCTCAGTTCTTCCCATCTATGAAGTTCTTTGGGACATTTAAATTCATTCTCTGAACACTCAATAGCCTATTTCTTTTAAGCTTTTCTCTTTTTCTGTCACCAGCAAATCATAGGAAAATGGGAGAGTTCCACACCCTGTTATCTCAGGAAGCTGTTTCAGGGGAGGCATACTGACTGGCTCCATAGAGGCCAGTGTGTGGTCCCCAGGGTCTGCGCTTCCGGATGCGCTGTATGTACTGATTCACTTTGCTGTACACCGGAAACTAACACAACATTGTAAATCAGCTATCATCATGTGCTCAGTCACTCTTTGCAGCCCTATAGGCTATAGCCGACTAGGCTGCTCTGTTCATGGGATTCTCCAGGCAAGAATACTGGAGCAGGTTGCCATTGTCTTCTTCAGGGGATCTTCTCAATCCAGGGCTCGAACCCACATCACCTATGTTTCCTGTATTGGCAGGCAGATTCTTTACCACTGAACCACCAGGGAAACACATAAAAATCAACCAGACTCCAATATAAACTAAAAATTTAAAAAAAAAAAAACCTTTCTGAAGTCCTTTTTTTTTTTTTTTTGGGCTGTGTGGCATTGTGGGATCTTATTTCCCTGACCAGGGATAGACCCTCACTCCCTGCACTGGAAGTGCAGAGCATTAACCTCTGGACCCCCAGAGAAGTCCCTAGAGTCAACATTTTGTATCATGCTGTCCCTCCTCTTTGTAAACTCTCCAACCTACTGCATGTCACATATTTTCTTTTAAAAACATTATTTAATGTTATTCTGAAAACCCTTGAAATAGCTAGAACCACTCTAAAGCAAGGTAAGACAGCACTAGTAAAATCAATGGCATAATAATAGCTAACATATCAATAGCACTAATTCACTACTAGTTATTCATAATTAATTTGATGCTCACCATAACACGGCAAGGGAATTATTATAATGCATCTCCTCTAACAGATGAAGAAACTGAGCTTCAGAAATGCAAAACAGCTAAAGGCCACCCAGTTAGCAAGGGTCTGAGCTTCAACCCAGTGCTCTGTGACAACCTAGGGGGTGGAATGGGTGGGGAGTGGGAGGGAAGTGCAAACGGAGGGGACATGTGTATACCTGTGGCTGATTCATGTTGTATGGCAGAAACCGACACAACATTGTAAAGCAATTATCCTCCAATTAAAAAATGTAAAAAAGAGAATGTCTGAGCTTAAACTCAGAAATTGGTCTTCTGATGCTTGAAACAGAGTTGAATTGGCACCTGCTGCTCTGCCTATATTTCTGAACATGGACTCATCCCTGGCCTCAGGCCTCCCCGTTGTCCCACTTTTAGATTCTGAAGAAAACTCGTAAGAAGGACATTTTAATCTTGATTTCCTGCAAGAGGGGGGTGAGGTCACAAGGAATTCGAAGCCCTCTATGAGAAGGAGTGAGGACAGGGTGGTGAAGAGACTGCCAGCTGCTGAGGGGAACTGTGTGCCACTCAGCGCCCTGGGCCAGGCCCATCCCACCTCTCTCTGCCTTCTTTCTGTCTCTCAGGCACTCAAAGCTCTTTCCCACCTGGGGGTCTTCACAGTGCGGCCCCCTCTACCTGACGTGCTGCCCCAGACCTTCCAAAGGCTGGTGTCTTTCCATGATTCCCATCATGTTCAGTGGCCTTTCTTTGGGAAGGCCTCTTCTGACCCCTCTGTATGACCCACCCGTTTCTCTCTGTCCTCATTGTCTTCCTCACATATTGTTTTTTTTAAATTAATTTTTATTAAAGTATAGTTGTTTTACAATGTATATTAGTTTCTGCTGTACAGCAAAATGAATCAGTCATATATATACATATTATCCCCTCCCTTTTGGAGTTCCTTCCCATTCAGGTCACCACAGAGCATTAAGTAGAGTTCCCTGTGCTGTACACTAGGTAATCATTCAGTTCAGTTCAGTTCAGTTGCTCAGTCGTGTCCAACTCTTTGCGACTCCATGAATCGCAGCACGCCAGGCCTCCCAGTCCATCACCACCTCCTGGAGTTCACTCAAACTCACGTCCATCAAGTCAGTAATGCCATCCAGCCATCTCATCCTCTGTCATCCCCTTCTCCTCTTGCCCCCAATCCCTCCCAGCATCAGAGTCTTTTCCAATGAGTCAACTCTTCGCATGAGGTGGCCAAAGTACTGGAGTTTCAGCTTTAGCATCATTCCTTCCAAAGAAATCCCAGGGCCGATCT